>NC_073692.1:44408223-44708223 GCF_029784155.1 Uranotaenia lowii | reverse complement strand
ATAAAATAAAAACAGTGGCATGGCAATGGTTTTGGCGGAACGTGGTATGACAGGGGAAAAATATGCAATAAGTGGAATCTGAAAGAAAGTGGGAGCTTAAAGTTCGTTGAAGTTGAATGAAAAATAGATGGCTGAAAAAGGGTGTTGTGTGATGAAATTCAAATCCAAAATGTGGGCCTAAGTAACGAGTGCTGAGCTTTATTTTGAGTCCGAAGGAATAATTTGTGGTGGAAGTTAAGCAGTGAATCGAGAGTTTCAAGCTCCGAATTGAGGGATAATTAAGTGTTTGATAAAGTGAAAAAAGAAGCGAAGAAGAGTGGACTGATTTGTCTGCTTCTGGATCTGATGCCTATTGCGGTATAGTGAACGCATCCTTGATATGAAAAAAACGAGGAATTTATGCTGATTTTTTGGTGAGATTGTTCCTTTATGTATCATTTTATTTCATATAACGATTATTTGAATAGGAACATTCAATTAGATGCCAACTGACCAGGTATATACACGGATGCCGGAATACCTGTAGTAAATGCATAGCATTGAACATGTTATACATTTTGAACTGGTTGTGTATCTGTTTGAACTGTTCTCTCAAAATATACCAACATTTACACGTTATACATTCACATCAAAACAGTTCACACGAAGCCATGGTGCCGGGTATGGAATTTGGAGTTGTTTATATAATGCATGTGTATCCATACTTTGGTCAAACTGCGGTGAATCCGTGCACCCATGGTGGATTATCAACATACATACAACATAAAAATTTCTAAGTTGTTTATAAACAATTTTTATATGAATTTTGTTTTAGTTAGTTGAAATAATAATAAAAAAAAATCCAAAAATTACAAAAAAAAATAAACACCTAATTATACATTTTGCCGCCTCATTGTAGGAACCTGCCCCATAGTGCAAGGGGCGGGCTTCCGTGTTTTTTTTTTCATTTTTGACTAGCCAATCAACGATGAGCAGGCTTTGTATGTCTTTCAGGAAAGATGTCCGTTAAAGAGGCGTTTTTTGTGATGCGAGATCCGTTCGCGAATTTCAATTTGCCCCCCTATAGTGTTGCCGTAGAACGTAATTCTTCGTCAAAACAGTTGAGACCGCTAAACGTGAATTGTTATCTTTTAAAGTTGATATTTTTTGGTGATTGTCGAGTCAAATAATAACAATTTCTTAACGTTTCGGACTGGATAATTTCAGAAAAAACTGTATTCAGATAAAAAATATAAATTTTTTGTAAATTAACACCCTTAGTTCACACAATATGGCTTAAAATCACTTTTCTGCACTTACAAATTGTATCGCCGCGTGCTTTCGTTACGGCTGTCTTATTTAATTTGAATCCAAAATTTTAACCGCTTCTTCTAATAGCTGGTATAACAGAATTTAAAGAAGTAATATAAAGTTATAATGAGACAGAGACATAATCTGAGCAAGCATAATGATCAGTCCATGTCCAACCATGTAACATAATCCGACCATGTGAAATAATTCAACCATGCAATATAATGGACCATCTGACATAATCCGACCATGCAACATAATCGACCAAGTGACATTTTCCGACCAAGCAACATAATTGGACCATGTGACATAATACACAAAACACACGACGTAATACAGGACACGACACATAACGTTCTTACTTAACGGAAAAAGGATATAAAGTTACCTTTTTGTCGACCGGTTTCGGGCTCGATGTTGCCCATCTACAGGACGATGTCCGACTGATTACACAAAGGATAATTACAGCTCCAGTATCATACTTGGTGTAGTATTCGCCGAACGCAATTGGCATTATGCGGATTTTTGTTTGATCAGGTTAAAGAGAGGTGAAATGATCGGCGGCTCGTCTTCGTTCATCATCGGTTTTTCGGCGGTACTGATGAACATCGACTCCCAAGCATTCAGATGAGATGTTTTCCGTACAAACTTCCTAAATTTGACCTTTTTCCAATCGACGGAATGGTCAAACTCTGTTGTGTGGGTGGCAACACTCGAGTCATTAATTCTCTCATTCTCAACGGCATTTTTGTGTTCTTTGAAACGGACTTTGAATTTTCGGCGAGTTTGACCAATATAAGCCGAGCAGCTGCTGCATAGAATTTCGTAAATTCCGGATCTATCCTCCTCAGGAATCTTGTCTTTAAGCGAGACTTAGACTATGCTGCAGAAGAATCTGGCTGATTCCGTTAGTCAATTTTGGATAAAACGGTAGACTAACTCTTTGCGATTCTTCTTTATCCGGTGTTGGTGTTGTTGCATCCCTTCGGTGCTTTTTCCGGGCGTGCTTGTGAAGAATTTTACGAACGAAGTGATTGTCGTATCCATTCACAATTCCTGCATCAAAAGTTTTTTACTTCTCGTCTTCAAACTCAGGCTTTTCCATTGGAATATGGTACAGCCGATGTGCCATAGAGTGGAAGGCGGCGAGGCCCCTTCATCCCAATCCGATGTATAAAAACTTCAATATCACTAAGGTATTGGAAGGCCATATGGACGACCCCTTTGGACGACCCCTGACTCCGCATTAAGCATCTCGAATTGATTGCTCGTCATTCAAAACTACTATGTGCAAAGTTTCATCTCAATCTGATGTATAATAACGCCAATATCAAAAAAAACAATAAACAGTCGATATGGACGACCCCTTTTGCCGACCCCTGACCCAAAATGCAATGCCTGAAATCGATTGGCCATCTATCAACACCCTCATGTGCAAATTTTCATCACAATCCGACGAAAAAAAACGTCAATATCGCGAAAACAATATTTGTCTTGTATGGACGACCCCCTTCAGAAGGGGTCATCCGAAAATCCGAAAACATTTTTCATCATTCCTGGTCCTAATGAACATACATGCCAAATTCCAGCTCTCTAGCTTTTAATACGGCTGAGTCTATAGAGGACAAACAAACAAACAAATAAACAAACAAACCCACAGAAATTGCTTTTTATACATATTTTTCACAAAAATGTCATACTAAAATTAATATAGGAAAAACCTTATCAAATTGATTCAAACGTTAAGTTTTGATAATATTTGTTCTGCTTTTTTGAATAGAAAATTAATTTGAAAAAGGAGTTAGTTTCAATGACACCAGGGGTCCTTTGAGAATTCCCAAAAACTTACGAAAATGGATAAACATTCCTCGTTTTTTGTCTATGGTAAATTCGCTTGCCAACAGCCAAGCAAAAAAAAGTTATGATTGCAGTGTTTGTGTTCGTTTTAAATTATCCATCTCATAATAGACTAAAACCTGCTTGATTTTGAATACGTGAAGAAAACTCTCTGCTATTACTTACTGGACTGATTTCAATATTACGTTGAAAGCTACGTCTACACTAGGCGTCAGGATACTTCATTTTTCCTTGTCGGAGTCTTTCGGAAGCCAGAAGTCTGGACTAGGTGCTGACCAAGTTCGACGGGTGGCTTCTGATGGACGATGATACCTATGTCAAGGTTGGCTTCGGGCAAATCCGTGGTCAAAAATTTTACTTGACAAAGACTTGGGAGGATGTTCCAGCCAAATTTAAATTTGTTTTTGCCAACAAATTTGCATGAATATTTATGATTTGGCAGGGCATTTGCAGTTGTGTAAAAAAAAAACGAACGAATTTTGCCGATCCCACGACTATCCCGTAATGTTTTGGCCGCCAGATTTGGCAAGCTGTCGTTACAGCGAAGTCGATCAAGAATGGTATGCAAAGAAATGATCCAGTTTGTTCCGAAAAACCAAAGCAAAGGGGAAGGTTGTCAAAAACATATCTGACTGATGTTTTTGACAAAACCTTGTGCAATAAGATAGCTGAAAATTCGAGAATTTCTTCAAACCCGAGACGAATAATTTTATCCGTATTTTTTTTCTAATTTTTCTACATTTGTATAAAAAAGATCTTGAATTCAATAATAAATAACTGAAATACAGGCAATTTTTATTGCTCCTTTTCTATCTGAAGCAAGCTTTACATGACAAATTGTCCCACCTCAGAGCAATTGAGATTAAGTGTGTGTGGCTCTCGAAACCTTATATGGACGAAAAATGCGCAAGGTGCGCGGATATATCTCAGATCTCAAACGAATTTTCAATTTAGAACTGAACACTTGAAAGGGACGTTGGCTACCTGCCTTCATATCCATTTGATAATAGAGTTCCATCTGATTACCGATCGTCGTGACAAATACTTTCAATTATCTGAATCCGAAACGCAATAAATCAAATGCTCAATCCTCGCTCAAAACGGTAATCGACGACGAATGGAACCGATGCTTTCAGCTTATCGATTCCCCTTTCATCCGGATGTGTCCAATGTCCATCCGCCCCAAACAACTGGCTAATTTGTATAATGAGGAAAGCATTCCACGGACCCATTCACGCCCAAATCAACGCTCATCAGCCGGACAATTGTGGCCTATTAATTCATCACCGCTTCAACCGATTGCTGCCGATCGAATTAGGAAACCCATTCTGGAGCTTTAAAAGCCATCAGTCCTCGTGGGATCTGGGAGCTGGTAGATCCCGGACCTATTTGCTCCCTTTTCAAAATACATGTATCACTTTCCGAAATTGTACCTCGCGTATTATTCAAAAACACTTTTTTAATTCCCTCGGGAGGAACCGTCTGGCGAACCAATTATTAGTAGCAATCTAGGGTGTTTGCACCTAAGGTTGTAAATACTCATAATTGCTTGCCATCGAAAGCCATTCCTTTAAACCTTCTTACTAGGCTTTGAAAAAATGAAGGGTTATGGACGAATAGTATAGCTTCAGGAGGTTCGAACCAAAGCATTTGAAATTTTGTTAAAGCTAATTCTGGAAGACTAACATCAGCCCCAGCACCCTACTATCATTTACAAATATTCGGGTATCCCATCAATCAAATGATGGTCCCGGCGCGCGATTGTTGAGCCCTGACTGTCTTCGCTCTGATGGGATTCGTCCGTCCGGAGCCACTCGAATGTAGTCCCGTCCCGTCGAATTTGAACCGACCGATAAGACGCCACTGACTGACTGGCGGAGCTTAAACAATCAAATCAAATTCCGGGCGCCATCCAGCCAGGGACCGGAATCGAAATCGGAATTGGGGTTCCCAAGCAGCTAATTAAACAAATCGTACAACCTGCTACGAGTCAACGGGTACCAGAACAATGATGATTGGGTACGCGCGTTTATTTGCTAAGGCAAATTAAATATTTCCGAGGATTCCAATCAATCAATATCCCAATCGACGGTATTGAGTGGTATTTCGAAGCACCCAAATTACAGCATATTCAGCTTGTTGGAGTCACCAAAAACCTTAGATCGGTCTAAGACGAAATCAGGTGACGTTTGAAAAAACGTATCGCAAGGTGTTTGTCAAATAGAAAGGAATGTTTTTCTTCTGTTTTGATTGACACATGCAGGCTATTGAGGTCTATCGCTGATAAATTTGGACTACAAGAAATATAGTCCGGGCCTTTGTATGCTGATCGGCGCTTGAAGATTGTGTAATTTTCTGTGTAGAACTGACGTTACCTTAACAAGAACAGATAAGGCGCGGTTGATATGTTCGTTGGGATTCAGAGACAGCCTTGGGCTTAGAAATTTCCCGATGAACATATGTACTTCCAATAGAGAACACTATTAAAGTATATAATTACCTTAAATATAACTTCTAATCTATAAGTGAAAACATGTTAGAATAAGATGAAAAAAATTTAAATTAACATTACCCTTCCGCTGATTTTCAACACCATTCATATTATTCTAATCTTACCGCTATAGTCAATAACATAATTCATAATGTGAATGAACCTTATTTGGAAATGAGGAAGGTCGGCCCAGCCGAAAGTGCTAACGATTATGCTACCAATGATGCTGGTGATGAAGCTTATTATGATAGCTGGCTAAGCTTGGTGCTGACGTTGCGGCTGTTGCTGTTGGATCATATTTTGCGGTGCCGGATGTGTTTTGACTCTCTCACCTCCGCAGAAATGCCATCGGGGAACGACGAGACAATGTGCCAATGTTTGCTGCATCATCATATCGTAGTCGGTGACATTGGCAGACATTGATAGCCGTGACAGGAACATGCCTCAACGATTCGTTCCTCGTGAAAGCCTGGCTCGATTCGGTCACATAGTTAGAACACAACCTAACCACACCCTAGTTTGGTGGAGTGATTAGAGTTGGTGCCTACCTAGAATTGTATGTTCCAGACTGGTTTTCATAATAACAGAACACCACACTATCTAATGGTAAATAGCCGGTAGCTTCATTTCATGTGATTTCCGCGTATCAAATCAACACTACTGGTTGAACCAATTTCTCGGGCTAGACAAACATGTATGCTTCCAAATGTATACTGTTATCTTTTACACAATTTTACATAAAATTGCAGTAACAGCTTGAAGCAATTTTAAGTAAGATATGCTAATTTTTCTGTCATTTCAGATGACAGTAACAATACTGTTATTATCAACGCTAAATACTAAGGAATGCAAAAAAAATTCTTACCCATTAACTTACAATAAAAACCCATAATTTTGCAACAAAAAAAAATCTGTCGTTTTTCCTCTATCTAATAGGTAAGGGGGGATGATTCGGTACAATATTTTCTCTTGACTCAATCCATCGTCGGTTGTACTAAACCCCACTTCAAATTCACAAAACACCAAAAGCTGGTCCAATTACGTTAAACTAAATACGTACGAACAAAGCTAGTGGTTAGTGGGTTCCTTTAGTGCCATGAGCCTAGGCAACAGGAGTTAGTTCATGAATTATGTGGGGCGCTCTGACATTTTGTTTTGATGTTTGTCAAACAGAATAGTTAGGTAGGTTCCTGCGTAGGTGAATAGTGAAAGGAGATTAAGGGGATTTAAACGAATGATGATTAGAGTACAGTGTTCCTATATGCGACGAACGGGTTAAATGCGCCTACAGCCATTTGACGAATTGGCTGACAAAACAATATATCTAATAACTGTACATGAAAATTATCACATTGATCAGCCAAATGACGAGCCAAGGCTTAGTCCAACCCACTTTAGTCCGTGACACTATGCGTTTCCAACACTTTGGGTTCTCTTGACTTGGGTGTCAATCACCTATTGCTTATTTTTTCAGCTCCAAAAATACTCCATCTAAAGCTAGAGATCGCAGCAAGCCGTGCTCGAGAATGGTTGTGTTTTTTTCCAACGTCGCGTTTTCTCTTTGGTATTTTTGCGAATATCAATTTTGGTGAATTTTAGCAATTTGAAAATTGTGATGTTGGAAGTTGTTGAATTGTGAAAACAAAGTGATAATATAGTGACAAAACATGTGTTCGAGAATTGACGAAGAAAATTTTATGAAGAGAAAGAACATTTTGTTGAATTTGTGTTGGAAAAGTAGGGGAAATCGTCATCATCATCAGCCTGCACGAAGGATGTAGGTTAAGGTTGCCAGAATTTTTTCCACTCCCATCCGAGCCTAGCAATTCCGGACATTTTTTAAAAAAAACCTGGCAAAATCCGGGCATGGATTTCAATTTTTCAAATCCAAAAACCGGGCAAAAACCGGGCAATATTTAGGTGTTATTATATATAAAAGCAAAGAAAAAATGCAAAAAAAATGAAAATATATTTTATTAATGTAATTTCAGACTTCCAAAAACTTTTTGGAACACTTAAATATTTAAAGGTTTATAAAAGTAAATCAGCGAAATTATTTGAAACAACCGTTGAAAATTTCCATACCGTTAATCGATTTTGCTGAAACTTACTCAAAAACTTTGATTTTTTTTTTGGTTTCTTTGTGAAAATTGTGAAAAAATCCGGGCAATATCCGGACTTTTTTCACGATTTCCAGGCAACCGGGCCGGACCGGACTTTATCGAAATTTTGCATCAAATATCCGGGCAAACCCGGATAAAACCGGGCAATCTGGCAAGCTTAATGTAGGTGGAACGTGGATAAGGAACAATACCACAGCTAAGTACAATTTCTAAATTCATGATATCTTTAACTGTATTTAGTAGGAACCTAAAGGAATTCATTACTGAGTATCCATACTTTCTGTTGAACATGTTTAACGTATATCTAAATCATTTACAAAGTGGCGCTTCTTCTGAATTTTTTCAACTGTTTTTTTTATATGAATGCAATTAACAGTCTCAAAATTTTAAATACTTCAATCTGTACTTTGAATGTCATCATAACTTGGCCGGAATAGTGAATTAATGATTCTAATCTGTTTCCATTGCTATACTATCACAGTTAAGTATTGCGAATAGTATTTCAAGTCTTAAAATTTATATTTTAATCCAGATTTAGTTTTTTGCTCCCAACACATCTAGCTTAAATGGTCATCTGATGCAATGTTTTGCACTAATAAAATGAATTCATGGAAAAAAATGTACTAAACATGAGAGCTGAACATATTTTTATGAAAAATCTAGTAAAAAATCTATGTAGCAACTAGAGTAGTTCAAAATAAAACCTCTTTTTCAGTTTTTTATATTAGTATTTCTCAAATTTTCCTCTAGCTAGTTCTATGAATCGTGATAGTTGACAGATTAATATCTTGAACAAGTAAAATTGACAGACACTCATACATGAGTGCACAAAACATCTGACGGTAAAAGTTCGAAAAATTTAAATCAGAAATTTATAAATCTAAAATTCAGAGATGAAAAATATGAATAATTTAGAAATTGTGTAATGCTCTAATAATTACTGCTTTCAATTTTATGAATATTTGAAATATTTACATTTTTATTTATTCACGAATTCGTTATTTAAAAAAAAATCAATCTTTTGATTAAAAAATCCGAAAAAGTTTTCAATCGGTACAGGAAACAAAAAAAATCATCGTCTGTCTGTCTGTCTGTCTGTCTGTCTGTCTGTCTGTCTGTCTGTCTGTCTGTCTGTCTGTCTGTCTGTCTGTCTGTCTGTCTGTCTGCCTGTCTGTCTGTCTGTCTGTCTGTCTGTCTGTCTGTCTGTCTGTCTGTCTGTCTGTCTGTCTGTCTGTCTGTCTGTCTGTCTGTCTGTCTGTCTGTCTGTCTGTCTGTCTGTCTGTCTGTCTGTCTGTCTGTCTGTCTGTCTGTCTGTCTGTCTGTCTGTCTGTCTGTCTGTCTGTCTGTCTGTCTGTCTGTCTGTCTGTCTGTCTGTCTGTCTGTCTGTCTGTCTGTCTGTCTGTCTGTCTGTCTGTCTGTCTGTCTGTCTGTCTGTCTGTCTGTCTGTCTGTCTGTCTGTCTGTCTGTCTGTCTGTCTGTCTGTCTGTCTGTCTGTCTGTCTGTCTGTCTGTCTGTCTGTCTGTCTGTCTGTCTGTCTGTCTGTCTGTCTGTCTGTCTGTCTGTCTGTCTGTCTGTCTGTCTGTCTGTCTGTCTGTCTGTCTGTCTGTCTGTCTGTCTGTCTGTCTGTCTGTCTGTCTGTCTGTCTGTCTGTCTGTCTGTCTGTCTGTCTGTCTGTCTGTCTGTCTGTCTGTCTGTCTGTCTGTCTGTCTGTCTGTCTGTCTGTCTGTCTGTCTGTCTGTCTGTCTGTCTGTCTGTCTGTCTGTCTGTCTGTCTGTCTGTCTGTCTGTCTGTCTGTCTGTCTGTCTGTCTGTCTGTCTGTCTGTCTGTCTGTCTGTCTGTCTGTCTGTCTGTCTGTCTGTCTGTCTGTCTGTCTGTCTGTCTGTCTGTCTGTCTGTCTGTCTGTCTGTCTGTCTGTCTGTCTGTCTGTCTGTCTGTCTGTCTGTCTGTCTGTCTGTCTGTCTGTCTGTCTGTCTGTCTGTCTGTCTGTCTGTCTGTCTGTCTGTCTGTCTGTCTGTCTGTCTGTCTGTCTGTCTGTCTGTCTGTCTGTCTGTCTGTCTGTCTGTCTGTCTGTCTGTCTGTCTGTCTGTCTGTCTGTCTGTCTGTCTGTCTGTCTGTCTGTCTGTCTGTCTGTCTGTCTGTCTGTCTGTCTGTCTGTCTGTCTGTCTGTCTGTCTGTCTGTCTGTCTGTCTGTCTGTCTGTCTGTCTGTCTGTCTGTCTGTCTGTCTGTCTGTCTGTCTGTCTGTCTGTCTGTCTGTCTGTCTGTCTGTCTGTCTGTCTGTCTGTCTGTCTGTCTGTCTGTCTGTCTGTCTGTCTGTCTGTCTGTCTGTCTGTCTGTCTGTCTGTCTGTCTGTCTGTCTGTCTGTCTGTCTGTCTGTCTGTCTGTCTGTCTGTCTGTCTGTCTGTCTGTCTGTCTGTCTGTCTGTCTGTCTGTCTGTCTGTCTGTCTGTCTGTCTGTCTGTCTGTCTGTCTGTCTGTCTGTCTGTCTGTCTGTCTGTCTGTCTGTCTGTCTGTCTGTCTGTCTGTCTGTCTGTCTGTCTGTCTGTCTGTCTGTCTGTCTGTCTGTCTGTCTGTCTGTCTGTCTGTCTGTCTGTCTGTCTGTCTGTCTGTCTGTCTGTCTGTCTGTCTGTCTGTCTGTCTGTCTGTCTGTCTGTCTGTCTGTCTGTCTGTCTGTCTGTCTGTCTGTCTGTCTGTCTGTCTGTCTGTCTGTCTGTCTGTCTGTCTGTCTGTCTGTCTGTCTGTCTGTCTGTCTGTCTGTCTGTCTGTCTGTCTGTCTGTCTGTCTGTCTGTCTGTCTGTCTGTCTGTCTGTCTGTCTGTCTGTCTGTCTGTCTGTCTGTCTGTCTGTCTGTCTGTCTGTCTGTCTGTCTGTCTGTCTGTCTGTCTGTCTGTCTGTCTGTCTGTCTGTCTGTCTGTCTGTCTGTCTGTCTGTCTGTCTGTCTGTCTGTCTGTCTGTCTGTCTGTCTGTCTGTCTGTCTGTCTGTCTGTCTGTCTGTCTGTCTGTCTGTCTGTCTGTCTGTCTGTCTGTCTGTCTGTCTGTCTGTCTGTCTGTCTGTCTGTCTGTCTGTCTGTCTGTCTGTCTGTCTGTCTGTCTGTCTGTCTGTCTGTCTGTCTGTCTGTCTGTCTGTCTGTCTGTCTGTCTGTCTGTCTGTCTGTCTGTCTGTCTGTCTGTCTGTCTGTCTGTCTGTCTGTCTGTCTGTCTGTCTGTCTGTCTGTCTGTCTGTCTGTCTGTCTGTCTGTCTGTCTGTCTGTCTGTCTGTCTGTCTGTCTGTCTGTCTGTCTGTCTGTCTGTCTGTCTGTCTGTCTGTCTGTCTGTCTGTCTGTCTGTCTGTCTGTCTGTCTGTCTGTCTGTCTGTCTGTCTGTCTGTCTGTCTGTCTGTCTGTCTGTCTGTCTGTCTGTCTGTCTGTCTGTCTGTCTGTCTGTCTGTCTGTCTGTCTGTCTGTCTGTCTGTCTGTCTGTCTGTCTGTCTGTCTGTCTGTCTGTCTGTCTGTCTGTCTGTCTGTCTGTCTGTCTGTCTGTCTGTCTGTCTGTCTGTCTGTCTGTCTGTCTGTCTGTCTGTCTGTCTGTCTGTCTGTCTGTCTGTCTGTCTGTCTGTCTGTCTGTCTGTCTGTCTGTCTGTCTGTCTGTCTGTCTGTCTGTCTGTCTGTCTGTCTGTCTGTCTGTCTGTCTGTCTGTCTGTCTGTCTGTCTGTCTGTCTGTCTGTCTGTCTGTCTGTCTGTCTGTCTGTCTGTCTGTCTGTCTGTCTGTCTGTCTGTCTGTCTGTCTGTCTGTCTGTCTGTCTGTCTGTCTGTCTGTCTGTCTGTCTGTCTGTCTGTCTGTCTGTCTGTCTGTCTGTCTGTCTGTCTGTCTGTCTGTCTGTCTGTCTGTCTGTCTGTCTGTCTGTCTGTCTGTCTGTCTGTCTGTCTGTCTGTCTGTCTGTCTGTCTGTCTGTCTGTCTGTCTGTCTGTCTGTCTGTCTGTCTGTCTGTGCTGTCGGTGCTTCCGTACAATTTTTTCCACAAATCGAGAACTAATCATGCAAACAGAACCAAATTTTTTTGTGGCTTGTGATATAGCTCAGTTGGCAAGTCTGTTGTCTCCTGAGCCGATGTCCGCGAGTTCGAGCCCAAGAGTAAATATCGAACACAGTTGTACCGGATAAGTTTTTCAATAACAATCCGCCAACTGCAACGTTGATAAAATTTGCGAATGCCATAAAGATGGTAAAATGACTATAATCGACAAAAAAAAAAAAGAACCAAATTTTTCATGCAAGGGTAAATGGGTAGGAAGAAGATTTTAAAAATGGTTTGAGACCCCTCTCTCTTTTCAGTGTGGAGATAGAAAAGGGGGAGGGGTCTTCCATACATTTTTTGAAAAATTCGATAACGAATCAAGCAAATGGAATCAAATTTGAAATTGATGTTTATTTCGAATACGAGATATGTTTCTATGATTATTTGGGATTCCACCCTCTTCGATTGGAGAGATACAAATGGTGGGAGGTGGTCTTCCATTCATTATTATTCGATAACTAATTATGCAAATTATTCTAAATTTCATATAGGAAGATATAAGGCTACGATTCAAGTTTCTACGATATTTGAGACACATCTGAGACCTTCCACTGGAGAGACCTTCTTATGCATTACTCCAGAACTAATCGAACAAAAAAAACCAAAATTACCATGGAAGTATATTCGAGTACGAAAAATATTTTTTTATGTTTCCCTCTCTTCAACGGGAAGAGGGGACGGAGGAGGGAGGTTTTCATACAGTACTTTTGGATCACTCGAGAACTTATTATTCAAATAAAATAACAGAGGTTATTTGAGTTCATACAAATTTTTATGATTGTTTTACAGTGACAGTAACAGTAACAAATTGGGAAGGGTATTTAAATACCAGAAATATTTCTAAGGTGATTTGGTTGCCCCTCACGGGATAGGAAACAGAAGATAGGTTACATACTTTTGTTTTGATAAATTTTAGAGCTCATCAAATAAATTTTACCAAATTTTACAGGGAAGAGTATAAGGGTACGAGAAATGATTCTTTGGTTATTAAAAAAAAGCCTTTTCACCTTAGTGGGGAATAGAAGAGGAAAAAAGGAGAAGTTTAAACATTTTTTTGTATAACTTGAGAACTTATCCATAAAATGAAACCAAATTTGAAAGAAAAAGTATCCGAGTGTTGTTTTTTTACAGTACAACTGGAAATGGGACGGTTTTATCGCATAATCAAAAAAAATCAAGCTAAAGAAACCATATTCAACATGAGAGGTTTTTTTAAGACGCAAGACATTTCCTTCTTCGAGAGGAGAAAGGGGATGAAGGAAAGAATGTATAGATGGAAAAATTATAAAGCACATGGAGCCATAGATTCGAAAAACGTTGTTATGTTTGTGGAGTTTATGGACCCTAGCCAGAGGAGGAAGTAAAATAAAAGCGAGTTCTTAATATCAAATTGAAAACCACTATTAAAAATCAATTCTTAAAAAAACATTTCAGAGTATCTAATTTTCTTTGTATTCCAATAATAATTTAAAAGTTCTTGTTGTAAAGATATCGAAAATACACCGGGTCAGCTAGTATTTTATAAAAGAGGATTCTGGTGTATGAATGTTTGGCATAACTCGAAAATTTATGAAATTAATTACTTACTAAACTTAACTTCTCCGGCGTTGACGTCCACTGTTGACGATCCGGAGCCAGCGTTTTCACTTGGTCACAGTCATGACTCTCGTCAACAGTTCGTATTTCGGCGGCTAGGCTTCGCCGCCACGAGTTTCAGGGTCTGCCTCTTCTTCGATGGATTCCTTTCTTCTGGATTCCTTTCAAGCGCCTCTCTGCAGATCTCGTTCTCATCTTTTCGCAGCGTGTGCCTAATCCATCTCCACTTACGTTCACTAATCTCGATTTCTAACGAACTTTGAAGACATCGGCGATGTTCTTCCTCATTTGAGATCCAGTTGCCAGGCCACCAAGCGCGGATGATATTTCACAGGCAGCGATTTACAATTACTTGCAGTTTTCGCGTCGTTACCGCATATGTGCCGGCAACCCGTACGGCAACACGGATTTGACGTTTGAGTTAAAGATTCAAATTTTCGTTCGTAGAGATATCCGACGAGTTCGCCAGATGTTCCGGAGACTCGCGAATGCAAATCGGGCTGTTCTGATCCGGGTTTCGATGTCTTTCTTGGTACCACCATCAGATGTTTTCTGGCTACTTTCTCAACCTGTTGCCCAGCTACCATGAAACTGTAGGGATTTCCTGTATTGTTCCATCGACTTGGTCTTTCCGACATTGACTTTGAGACCTGCTTCCACAATCAACTATGAATATAAAATAATCAACTTTAATGGTATACTTGATTCAATTGTTAATATGATAGATTCAACTATATTTGTACAAAGCTGCAAATAATCAGTGTCAGACAATCAATGCCAGCCGACAATGATACTGCCTAGCATGTCTATGTCATGTGGTTCAAAAGCATCTCAAATAAAATAACATAAATTCTAAATAAAAAAAATACTTTTAAAGTACATAGTTTTTTTAAAGAACATCTTTTTGTCAAACAAGTTCAACATCGCAAAGAAGACGAAATCTTTGTTCCCGCTAAAACGAGTCAAGCATTATTTTTAATTACTTTGCACATCTTTGCTTATGTTACGCGGAATGTTTTTTTTCTCCTTGCTAGCATGTCAAGCGGAGTAAATTCAACCACAAAAAAAAGCCGTCCAAAGAAAATCATCACCGAGATTTTGCGTTCCCTTTAACCACGAAAATCTGCGCACTCTCAATGGCTGCAGTCTCCTGTTTTTCATGATGGTGAAAAACCGGATGTAAATGCGGGGAGAAATGCTTTAGTTGCTTTAACCACCCCAGATATGAATTTTCCATCGTTTCCTTCAACAGGGCTCGGGATCAAAGGAAAATGCTTCACGCAGTAGAACATCCGGAGTATTCTCTGTTCGCGTTGAATGAAACACGAAAAACACATCATAATGAGACAATTTTAGTACAACGCACACTGATGCAAGAGAAAAACTTTTGGCTCCACCCACCGTTGCTAGGGGCAATAATTTTTCTCCCGCACGCAAGCAAACCGACGTGCTCTTCTACACTCAAAGTGGTCCAAATCTGTGGAAACGTCACCAATACCAAACCAATTTTCCACTCACTTCAGTTCTAGGGGGTGGTGTCACCCCACCTCCCGAAAAGAAAGAAAAATTTCTCGAGATTTGTTTAACACAAACACCCCGTGGCCTCCCACGCCATATCATCGCAAAAACGGAACAACACGTTACCTACCACTTTTTTCTGCATCCCGGGGGACAGGTTGCAAGGAATGGAAGGACACGACATCCCACTCGATCCCTGCTCCCACTTTGTTGTTTCATCGTATTTGCTTCAGCCAGGCCAAAAAAAACCTACTCAAACAGGGTTAAAACGGAACGTTCGGCCATAAAGGAATTTTCGGGCGCGCCTGCGATTTGTTGCTTTTGGTGGTAAATTTAGGGTCTTTCACTGTGTTATAATTCTTTTTGATTACCGATTCACTGCCAACTTTGATTTGGAGCCTTATAAAAGCACTCATCGCTGCCGGTTGGTTAAGTACCTACCTACTTCATAAATTCGAACTGTTAGCCGTGAAAAAATATGACCATGGAGTTGGCGGCAGATCAACGATCATTGATTTTCCATTACAAGGGCAAGTGTGATTTGGTAAGTTTATCTTGAGGCGATCGATGAATTGTCTCGCTAAAATATCCAGCTTGAATGTCTCTCTAATCAAATAATCAATCAATCCAACTTAAAAAAAAAATAAGTTGGTTAAAATTACCATTTTTTTCAGATCAACTAACGAACACTTAAAATTTATGCACAGGAATGATATCGGTTGAAATATGAATGTATAGCTTCTATGCTCTGCATTGAATTTGTTGTTATTATATAATCGTTCAATTTTTCGAAAAAAAATATACACCCTAAGAAGAGGTTGCAAAATTCCAATGCCTATTTAGCTAATCTCTGTGCCGAAAATGCGCTGAAAAGTGTACTGTACCAGTGATGATATGATTGGAAATGCACGACCAGCATAAAGACTTAAGCTCTCAAGCTCAGAAACAGTTTCATTTTCCTCTCGCTCACTAAAAAAACAATTTTTCTTGTTAAGGTAGATATTTACTTCGATAAGTTCAGTCAAAATATTTTTAATAATAATTCATTTTCATTCTTGAACAAAAAAATCAAGTTAAGGACGCGAAAATCTTCCACAATCAGTTTTTAAAACATAGGCACCAAAATGTGCCTATGTTTTGACTTTACCCAGAAGTTCCCAGCAGAATTAGCTTAGCTTAGCTTAGCTTGGTTGACTACTCACATCCACCTTGAATCATTGAACCCGAAATGCAGCTTAAGATGTCTTGATAAAGACTTTAAAAATATTCTAGTATACTCGGTGATTGATTTCTAAATTTGGTTTAAATACAAGTCAATACATTTCTAATTCCATGATCGCTGGCATGGCTCAGTAGAAAGAGTTTCACATCGCCAATGGTTGCTACTCCGTGATTGACCGAGGCCATCAATTTTGTTCAGAGGTCAAATGAACGGAACCTGGGATTGGCTACACATTCACAATGCACAAAAATGATGCTCTCTCTTTAAACATCAATAACGGCGCCGGCCACGTCCTAGTAGTCAATAGATAGGTTAGGAAAATGAGAAAGGGATAAAAGAACAACTTTATGCCTAAGGACCGAGGTCACCACTGCATCCTTGCAAAAAATTTTGTTGAGAATGTGGGGGAAAGGAAATAATAAAGAAACACTTTTGACTAGTGTACAGCAGTGGCTATCAGCAATTTTTTCTCCTGAAATATATTTTTATTTAATAAAACATTTGAGCGAAATAAGAAACAACAGTTTTGAATGGTGATTATGACTAAAACACATTCGAAATCAATCGTATATACTTGATTTCCATTCTTATCTATATCTACAATAATTGTTGCTCACATAATTCAAAGTTCTAAATGATATTAGATCTGATGTTCTATATCATATTTATGTAGGAATTTAAAAACGTATGAAAGGTGTAAAAGTTCTAATCTTTTGGAGAAAAATTCAGAATAAAAAAAGTGATTTGAACTATTGGAGAAATCTAGTCCAAATAGAACGTTTTATCTTTTTTTTTTTTTAAAAAAAGAAATGGAGAGAATAGTATCACATATAAAACTATGTTAATTTTTTAGGAATTTCGATTGAAAGATTCATGTAACTTGTTTTGTTTTGTTTCGATTATAGTCGTTTTACCATCTTTATGGCATTCGCGACTTTATCAACGTTACAGTTGGCGGATCGTTATTGAAAAACTTATCCGGTACAACTGTGTTCGATATTTACTCTTGGGCTCGAACTCGCGGACATCGGCTCAGGAGACAATAGACTTGCCAACTGAGCTATATCACAAGCCCCTAAAGATTCATGTAACGATTTCCACCATTTGATCAGAAACATTAAGAATTAACTTGTGTCTTGTTTATGATTTAATAAGAAAAAATGATGGGAAATTAAGAAATTCTAAACAAGCTATTGAATAAGTTAATCATAGTTTAGGTTTGATACAAGAATAAAATTTATTTTTAAATCAAAAAGGGATCAATTTTGCAATAGAACTGTTTAAATTTATATTTTGAATTTGTGAAATAACGATTGGTTTGAAAACATTTAAAATTATTCTATTAAAATCACAAAATGTTTTTTTACGACATTATTAATATGGCACGAATATTTGTGAATAATTTTTCACATTGACAACATTGTAGTAGGGGAAAAGTTCATATAACGCCCCATGTGGCTAATACGCGCCACCCTTGTTTTGAAGAATCTGAAACATTTTAAGCCTGCAAAATATTACCAATTTGTTTTAAATGCTGTGATTGGTCATGACAAGTATGATTTTTTCCTTAAAATGCCCCTGTGTCGTAATAATTTCACAATTTAGGTTTTTCTTCATTTCGATCTAAATTTTAAGGTGTCACCAAGCAAAGAAAAACGAATAAGACAATATTTTCTGACACATCGATAGAGGAGAAGGGGAAAGGTTTCCTAAATGGGCCTATCGGGTTAAATGACCCTACGGCTGTTTGATGAAATGGCTGACTAGACAGCTTATCTGACCAATGCATTTTGAGGGTGATACGCTTAGAACATAAGGCAAGAAAAAATTTTATGAATTTACAAACTAAAAAAAATTCAAAAAATCATACAAGGTTTTGATACATTTTGATGTAATATTTCGACTTTTATAAATTATACGTAAAGAAGCTTAAAACAAAAACTAGGATGATTTTTGTTTCTTACTCAAATGAACTTAAGAAGTTAAACATATTTTAGCTTTTGTGGAGGTTTCATAATGATTATATAGTGGAATAATAGAGTGTTTTTGTATGCCCCCATCATGTTTGTAAAATGCCTCTATCCTAAAATAACAGGTTAAATAGAATAAATAAATGATTTTTATCATTGAACCTTCAAATCTATCCTCTGACTAACATCTTAAGAGAGAATTGAAGATCTTAAACAGATTTGATAAAGTTTTTCTTATGGATGAACTGCCTCCATAGTATGGCAACCCTAACTTTTGTATTATTCCATAAAATTATTATATACATAGATTTTTATAAAACTTCAGCTTTGTCGTACGGAAATTATTACTTTCTAGCAGTTTCAATGAAATTGTACGGAAATATTGCCCAAAAAACAGAAATTTAGTTTAAAACATAAATAGGCGCATTTAGCCCGCACGGTTTGAGGTTCGGCATTTTAGACAACACTTATAATAAAATCGTTTTCTTGGAAACAGAAGAAAATTTTAACATAAAAATTGCTCCAATGTATAGAAAACAGACGCCTGCACACGTGTATATAGTTTTTGTACACATATTCGATGTGATATTTGATTAAATCAGTGTTCTGTTTAATAGGCGCATATAGCCCGCTCCTCCCCAATCTAAATTATGATTTTATGCTAAAAAATCATACTGAACTCGCTAAGGTATGTTTTTCATGAGTACCTATGTTCTTTCACGGCCCATGCGCTCGTTATAACGCGCCAATCGTAGTAGGCTGAAAATACCATAAATTTTTCAAAAAGGCCAATTTTCATTGAAAATTAACAAAAAGTCTAAAACCATATTTTGAGCGTTAATTCAGCCCAAAAAATCTATTTTTCATTTTTTGTAAAATTTCTATTAGTCCATTTTGATTTTCTTTTCAGTCAAAGTGTCTGTAAGTATTGGTGTGTTTTCGGTCTTCGGCTGCTCTCGGGAGTGATCGGCTGCTAGGCGCGTATTGAATACACAGCGGCGCGTATTCGCAACACAGTTTTGTTCTGTGGCTTTGAATATGGTTTTTAAAAATCAAGTTTTTGAAGAAACTATAGCAAATTGAGTGATGAAAAATCATAGGCATTTGTAGAAAACACTTTTCTTCAACGATTACACCCATTTTTAACACAATTTGTACGTGGAATACATAGAAAATCAGCGATTCGCTTAGGTGGCGCATTATAGGGCATGTTCCCCTATTTAGGTAAAATTTACAAATTTTGATCAAATTATTACAAAAAAAAAATGAGAATACTTAGCTTTAACGTTTTCTGGATGCCAAACATCAATGAATGACTCCGAAGGTTTCATCCCCGATTAGTATGATTGGCCGACAGCATTCCAGGTCAAATCATCTTTTGACATAAGGGTTTGAGACCTCTTGAAAAAATTTCCGTCTTTTAGGGCTGATACCGGAAAACCTTCGGATTTGACTTGAAATTAACTTTACAAAAATTTAATAAGGTTTAAACTTGGATTTGAACGGTCTCGAAAATTTTCTTTAAAAGTAAAACACGTCCGTCATCGACGGCCACAGCCTACCGAGACTTTTCCCAGAAGTTCCCAGCAGAATTCCAGCTAAAGTAGAAAATCCATTCTTAAAATGAACCTTTTGTTATTCAAATCGCAATTGATTAAGACTTTTTATTAATAAATACCTTGTATTAATTTTACCCTTTATTTAATTTTTCATTATATTTTAAAATTATACACAAAAGTAGAAATAATGAGTACATATAGAAAAAAAAACGCTTTTCAACTTTTTTGCATAAATCATTTGTTATAAATTTGCTACCTACTATTTCACAAACAAATATAACTAGCCTACAAAAAATGTTAAAAATCGTGAACTTTAGTAATTGACCCATATTTCTAATGTAAAATTGGACGCTGAAGTCGAAAATGAAATTCAAAAAAATCTCTGTAGAACAATTTTTTAATAATGCCATACATATGAAATTTTTAAAAATGAAAAAAGGACGTCCCAAGTAACAATTATAGTTTTATTACGGGCAGCAAAATTTCGTTTGGACTATAGCATCAATCTTCATAAAAAGCTAAAACGCATTCTATAACACCACCTGGACTCTAATAAAGCCAAAATCCTATCATGGTCCTATCCTAGAAACGTCAACATGACCAATCATTGTTGGTCACCAAAGATTTTTAAAAGCTATTATTAAACATGTTAGCAATATTTGTTTCGTTTCGATTCTGTGAGTTCTCGGAGTTTTTTTATATTTTTTCCAGCAACCATAATGATTGATGAATGATAATTGCATTATTGAGATATGATCTGGTAAAATTAATAGCTAAAACACCAATGTTTTAACCATATTATGAGCATCTTTTCTGCTGCCAATCAAGATTTTAGGTAAAATGTGTATGAAATAGTATGCGCCTCGTCAAATCTGATGGTCAGTCATGATGGAATTGATGGAAAATAGCCCTGAAAAAATATTTTCAAATGCTTGCATTGTGAATCCATCAACTTGGCGTCCTTTTGTGCCCTTCGATTTTGCAACCAACATGGCGTTAGTCAATTCAATGCTTAATAGCTATGGTCAGAAAAATGGCTAATTAGTTTTATTATGGTTTAACGATGACCCCAAAAAAAAACTACGATTTGACGTTTCTCTCGCAAGCCAACCAATTACACGTTTAGGATGAGTTTCTCATTTCTGAGTTGTTACTCATTAGTACAGTAAATGAGGACAGACTTTTTGAATGAAAAGGGATTGGTTGTGAATGACCCGCGGAATGAATCATGAGTTGAAGTCAAATTTCGTTGTCTAACGTCATCTTGAAATCCAAGATGAGGGCTTCCGCTGAACTTTAAAATGTTGTAAATGATTTAAAATCGCATGAAATCCCAACAACATCGGAATTGGGTGAAATGGCTAAATGAGTAGAAGTCGAATTTTGCTTTCAGACGCCATCTTCAAATCCAAGATGGCGGCAACCGCTCAACTTTCAATGCTGTAAATGACAAAAAGTCGCATTAAACCACCAGTATACGAAGGGGGGGTGAAAGGGCTAAACTAGAAGAAGTCGATTTTTTTTCGCGATTGATGAATATTGGTATTTGAAAGAGCTAAACTAGAAGAAGTCGAATTTCGCTATCGGACCTCAACTTGAAATCCAAGATTGCGGCTTCCACTGAACTTTAAAATGCTATTAATCACTAAAAATCGCATGGAACACCCTTTATTATTATTATTTTATTATTTTTTTTGATGCATTTAACGCTTTTCTTGTTTTGTTTATAGTTTTTGTTTTTTTTTGCTATTTTTCTGCTATTTTTCAGAAAAAAAATTCTGTTTTTCTGTGATTTTACCCAAAAATTCTGTGATGGTTTTCTGTGATGCTATTTCCTTTAATTGCATTGGAAATTCATGATAAATTGGGTCTTTATTACATTTTAGTTGGGAAAATCAATTAACATTACCAATCTCACCATTCTATTCTAATTCAAAGTAAGAAATTTCAATTTTATAGTAGTAAAAAAAAGTTATAGTTTTGGAAATCAATTCAAAATACTAAAATTCTGTGAAATCTGTGAATATTTCAAAATTCTGTGTTCTGTGACACAGATTCTGTGATGAAAATTTGCTCAAAATTCTGTGAAATTACAGATTTTTCTGTGATTTCGGCAACCTTGATTGGAACTCCCATTTTTACACATTTTTGATAAGTTATGTGTGTTGGTTTTGAGTTAAAATAAAAAAAAAATATAAAAACTTTGAAAACTTGAAATCACCGGAAGTGGTATGAATATCTTTACAATATGAGTATTGAGTGAAAGGGCCCAAATAGTAGGAAAAAAAATTGACGCCACATTATTCAAAGATGGCGGCTTCCGCTTTTATTTTCAAGACGGTCAATTACTGAAAATATCATGAAACCTTCACAATATGTTTATAAAGTGAAAGTGATAAAGAGTAGAAGTTGAATTTGGTTGTCCGTCGCCATCTTAAGTTCCAAGATGGCGGCTACCCCTCAACTTAAAAATACTGTAAAAGACTGAAATTCGCATAAAATCCTTACAATAAGTTGAAAGAGATCGACCGATAGAAGACGAATTTCGTTATCTGACGCCATCTTAAAATCCAAGATGGCGGCTTCCGCAGAACTTAAAAATGTAGTAAATGACTTAAAATCGCATCGAACCCCAACAAAATTGGTATTGAGTAAAAGGGCTAAACGATTAAAAGTCGAATTTTG
Organism: Uranotaenia lowii; assembly: GCF_029784155.1. Taxonomy (NCBI): domain Eukaryota; kingdom Metazoa; phylum Arthropoda; class Insecta; order Diptera; family Culicidae; genus Uranotaenia; species Uranotaenia lowii. Next base: position 44,685,862 of record NC_073692.1, on the reverse strand, counting down.
GCGGCTTTCGATTAACTTTAAAAATGCTATAAATCATTGAATATCGCATGAAACCTCCAAAATATGAGTATTTGTTAATTGGGTACGCTATAAGAAGTTGATTTTCGCATTCTAACGCTATCTTGAAATCCAAGATGGTGGCTTCAGCTGAAATTAAAAATGCTGTAAATGAATGAAAATAGCACAAAACTCCCGAAATATATTGTATTTGCATATTTGGTGAAAAGTCTAAACGATAGAAGTCGAATATCTCTTTTCGCGTTTCTCTGAAATGCTGGAGGTGACTGAAAATCCCATAAAACCACAACAATACAGACCCCGTTCGTTTTTGGCAACATTCGATTTTGGCAACATAAAACTTGGCACATGTGCGTAAATCAAACTGTTAACAAAATCAATATTACCTTATATGTTTAATAAAAGTTTTGTTAGCGTTTTCAAAACTATTTGAAAACATATGGTCGAAACAAAAATATAAGCATTTTGCATGACCATAATTGAACCGTCATAAAACGAGCTGCACAAAAAATAATTAGACCATAATATAACTTCTTAATACTAGTTGGCTTAACGTAGCTGTGTTACTTGGGACTTGTACTACGATCTGAATATTTCGAATTGACTATCATCAAATTGAAATCTGTTTTTTGCATATTGAAGATGAGTAATTATGCTATCGATAAACTGAACTTCACTTTTGCGTGTGGTTAACAGAAATGAAAACGCATTTTTTAGAAAAAATTGTTTTCTTTGAGGGTTTAAGACTCGATGGTAACATTTTAAAAATCTTTTGATATGGACCTAAAAATTCAATTTAAACCAAAGATTTGTAGTAGTCATTTATCAAAATCAATTGAAAATTAAAGAAGTTATGGTTACTTAACTCCAGCGGTAATATTAGACTTTAAAAAAATTAATGAAGCACAGTATACAGCAGAGCTCTTACGGTGCGCTGTACACTGTTGTTCGTTAAAGTATTAAAAAATTCAAACATTTCTGTTGTAAGTAATCATAGCTTGTACAATTTTTAAGGGATTTTAATAAATGACCACTTGAAATTTTTGTTTGAAACTGACATTTAGTAAATTTTTTTATGTTTCTATCGAGTCTTAAACCTTTAAATTTTCTTTAAAAAATGCGTTTCCAACGGTGTTTCGATCATAAATTAACAAATAGAATAAATTTAGTAAATCATACAAAAAAATAAAGTTCAGTTTATCGATAGCATAATTACTCACTTCCAATATGCAAAAGAAAACAGATTTCAATTTGATGGTATGCAACTCGAAATATTCGGATCGTAGTACAAATACTTTTTTTTCTTATTTCAAAATTTCATGTTTGAAGTATAACTCAAAAACTGTTTTACTGTTTAATTTCATTTTCGGATTCAGCGCCCGACTTTACATTAAAAATGATCTTCAGTTTCTTTAGATCAAAAATGCTGTAAACTAGTGTAATTATACAATACCTGCTGGCCCGGTAAACTTTGTTTTACCTTCGCATCAATAAATCGTTTTAGAAATTTCACTGCATCTAGAAGTCCTGAACTTCTTCGTGCCAGTTAATACGAAAAACGTATTAAAAATGTCCGACTTGTGTCCCAGTTTAAGTTGATTTTGTATGAAGGCCCCGTTCCTAGAAAAAGTGTGATTCTGAAAACTATTAAACTTCAGCAAAAAGCTTCAGAGAATGTAGGAATGCGATGGGTTTCTTCATCGCTTCCTATCAACATTGAAACGGCGCGTGGCAAAGAATCACGCAAGTAGTTCAAAAGCTGTTCACAAAACAAAAGCCCTGCTCACATTTTCACCAACTATTCAATTTCTTCTACCCAAAGCGCTCTAGCTTTGATCTTTCCACCTATAATACTTTCATGCTCTTTCTAAATATTCTACCTTGAATTTTCACAACTCGCCGAAATGCCAAAAATTAAATAAGAATATATCCCAGCGGCGATTAAAATAAGATAACATAATATAAGATTTTTGAATTCTATCATTCAGCTAAAAGCTTCAGAAAAAAATAAAATATCCGAATTTTACAATCAGTTTTGAATTCATTACAATTACTACCAAACACTTTTCAAAAATTCTTATTCAAATGTGTAGTTGCATAATAAGAAACAACAACATTCTGTTGTGAGCCTTGCGCTGATATGAAGAAGCTCAGAAATAATATTGTGGATAACTTCCATTTTTTTTACTAGATTTTTTTCTCATGAACCTTTAACTAGAATTTGGCCAAACTTTAAGGTTTGTATGGTAGAGCAATATGTGCTAAATTATCTGACAATAATGCACAAATTCTGCGGCCCCCAGAAGCTGCGTGTATCGTTCGTTGGAGCCCATAGTTGTTGATGTTTTTCCCCCAACTTTCTTTTCCACAGCTTACACATTCTCTGTTTCCAAACCATCAACGCACGCCATTCAATGGAGTAGCACCCGGGGCTGGGATGAAATTTTGAAAAGCGCAATTTGCACCCTCCCAGCTCAGACATTTGTTCGCATTTTTTATTCCGTTCAGTCAGAAAAGAACGAAAATACCGTTCATTAAATTCGTATGAATGGTAGCACCGATCTCTGTCGACTGTTTCAAGTTTTTTCCTTGAATAAAGTGCTATCCGTTACAGGACAAAGTTCGAATTGATCATTAGAATCGTTTTCGTATGATATGCTATTGATTTCTTTGATATAAGAAAATACATGTTTGTAATGCTCTTTATTTATAAGAACAGAAAATTAATAAATCCTTTCTGAATATATGTAAATTCTATGCCATGCTGCTATAGCTTTCTGCACAGCAGAGCGGCATTTTTCTTAGCAAATAAAATATAAGTCGTAGCGAGTGACTAGGGATCATTCTAAACACATTGCGGACCAAATAAGTGATATCTTGGTTATTCGCTCTACGTGAGTTTTCTGTATTGAGAACCATTACTCAAATCGTCGGGCTGTAAGAATCGGCTTAAAGTCGTACGCTGCATGCTACATGAAGGGATCTCTTTGCACCTCTGCCAAATGTAATAAATTTATTATTCCATCTATATTCGGTGAATTCGAACAAAACGCTTTCGGTATTTCAAAAGTATTAGTTTTTAATTTCATACAATGGTTTCTGAGATACAGAATGCAGAATTCAAAGACTCACACAGAACACAGTGTTTAAAAAGTCTTTAATAAAAGTGAAAAAATATATTTTTGAGCTATACTGTGTTTACTGTTTATCGTAATTTTTTTTTCAGGAATAAGAATATTTTGGCGTTATACATTCAATTACGAAATTATGATTTTTTTTTAGGGTGGCTGGATTGAGCTATATTTAGCACGTATTACCTTTATATTAACGATCGTCATTTAAAGCGAAGAGTCACTCTAAACAACAGACTGAGGCTCTTAATCTTTGAATTTTCTTACAATGTCAAGAATCAAACCTCTAATGATAAACTATTTGTGGATCGGAACCTTTGAAAAAATCTATATTATATTGCAATTTGGATGAATGAGAATAATGAACTTCCGAAATGGCAAAGTTTTGTTCTAACGAACACACGCTTACAGTAAGGTTGCCAGAATTTTCATCAGCAGATTTTAAATCGTATTTCAGGATTCCAAAAAATCTTTCCTGATGTTGAAATTTGCTCAAAAAATTTCGTTTTGGACGCATAAATGACGCATTTGGGCGCGCATTTATCAACAAGGTATTCTGTAAATGCACGTGGTGGCGCTATGAAGCCTTGATGTGATATTTTTCTTTATGATTCCCAGCACATTTGTACAGCACATATTAATGAATGAGGCCTAGATGTGACCCAGATTGATATTTTGCCGACCGAATCAAAACCATATAAACGATTTTAGAAAATAAAAGTATTATGATTTCGTGTTAATTAAAGCAGCATTTTTTGTCTAAAAATATAAATTTAATACTAATGATGGTATCTTTGCTAACGCTTGACAAAAAGAAAGTGAGAAGATTTACAAACAATTGTAAAATCCAATACGCCAAGATTTCTTTCAAAAGCAGACAATATAATAACATGTATTAATTTTTCAGAACCATAACAAAATCTTAAAAAAAGATTATATGTAAAAATGAAGATATGCAATTTCCGGAAGATTTTTTCAGTTGAGAAGGTACACTAGAGCAAGTGCAAACGTTCAACATTTACAAAAAAATGTGAATAAATTATTTCTTCATCTATTAATTGTTGGGCCAACACAAGAGAATAAAGAGAAATAAACTCAACTTTTTTTTAAACCATTTACCGAAAAACACTGTACTGTTTGCTTATACACAATTCAAGTACTTACTTAACATGAAAAGTGTGTTGTTGTTTACGTATTTTGGCTACATAAAGAGACTTTTTTTTAGATTGATGCGCCAGTGGAAGCAAAATTTTTTTTTTTATAAATTTGAATATGACCGAAAAGTGTTGGAAATACTATAAACTCCTTTCTTTTTACATGGTGGAACAAGTTCAATCGCTTCTTTTAGAAATGAAACATCTACCTTCAAAGAATTTCCTCAGCAAAATGATTCTGCATTATATGAGAAAGGTCTGGAAGGGGTATCCCGCGTGTTGAATATGAAATGGATATTCTTAATTATAAAAAGTGAAAAATAAAAGTGGAGTATCAAACGTTTACTTGAACTGCAAAAAAAACTGCAGATAAATCAATGAAATTTGATAAAACAAACAGAAACACGTATTAAATTCATTTCTAAGCCTTTATAGGGGGAAGTGTTCCTAAATGCTCATGTTAGGTAATATGCGCATACAGCCGATAGACGATATGGCTAGAGATTCATCATATCTAATCAGTGCAGTTTGAGGTTAGTACGCTTTTAACACACGGCATGCAAAAATTAAATTGTTATATAAAGTCGAAAAAATTTAAAAATTCAAACAAGATTTTTGTCAGTTTTGTTATAATATATTGAACTTTAATTATCGTGCGTACAGATTCTGTGAACAAAATTTTTAATGGTTTTTCTTTCTTATTCATCTGGAAATCGGAAATTCAACAAATTGTAGCTTTTGGCAAAGTTGTAGATGATAAGATATTGGAATACGAGACAGGTTCTGAATGCCCATATCAAGGCAGGTTAAATGCCTATATCAAGAAAAATAGATTATTCTTATAAATTTTTTACTTTCTATCATTTAAACATTAAATCTACGCTCAAATCACGATCTTACAGCGAAAAAAGAAGAACTTCATACTGATCCGATAAAAATACAATATGAACAAAATATTACCATGAAATATGGCCATATGGCATACTTAACTATGTTTCATGCAAAAGAACTAGTGATGTAAAAAACTTCACCAAAATTTCAGCCTTGACGTATGCCTAACATCCGTTTCTACCATTTGAAATTAACCTTCCTAGGCCGTTCGCAAAATTTTGAACAAATTATTTTTCGCTGGTTTTGACTAGTAAATTGATTTCGTTCCACTGGTCACATATCTTGACCGATATTTATGAATTTAGATTCATTGTTTAGGTAATTTATTCAAGATTTTAAACATATAAAATTTAAATCGATTTGACTTAGCAGATGACCTATAGAACGCTTTGAACAGAAAAAAGACATCATTTTTAAATTCTTATATCTGCAGTATAGGTTGGTGTAAAAAATTTTTTTTATATGTTTTGAAATTGTGAAAAATAAATCTTGTTAAACATATATAAAAATTGTAGGGTCCCATGGGAGTTTTGGTCGCGATCTTGGAATTACTGGAAAAAAAAATTCTCACTTTTCAAAAGAGGTAGCATTTTTTCTTAGCAGCGCTGTATCTCATTCATAATTGGACCGATTTTCAAAATTTAAATTTTAGTTTTATTTTGATAACATGATAATCATTTTCACTGAATACACTTAGTATCTCAAGTATTACTGTTATTCGTAATACGAGAATGAAAACAAGAAAAAAATCGTGATTTTCGAACCCGTCTGTTATGATGCGCACATTTCTCATTTTGTTATCGTGATTTCTTAAAACTTTTCATCAAACCTGCCCACTTTTTATATACCCAATGATAGATTTTAATCTCTACAATCGATTGATATGCTGTTTATGTGATTTTTCAAAAATTTGTAGCAACGTTTTCCGAATTTACTAAAAGATATCGGAATTCGTCCAGATTTTCAATAGTTTTGTAGCAAGCAAGCACAACCCCCCGGGAGAGCGTAAATCGAACAAAATCCATGGCTCTCCCAGTCGTGCTCTCGAAATCTGCCGTTCTATGGCAGACTGAAGGAATCGCCAGCATGGTTACTTAGGGTGGTTTGTGCTGATACGTATGAATATTTTTACGTACCTAATTCATAGCTAAGTCATTGTCTTCATCATTTTGATTGTTTTTCAGCTTTTCAAAGTTACAGAGACCTAGTTCAGAAATGTTTTGGAATTCTCATTTGGCAAAATAATTTCGGTGGCATCTTCTTTGATTTTTATTTGTAACATAAAATTTACATACATACATAAGACTTTTACACAAGTGTGAATGATTTCGATGTTAATTTTTGAATTATTTCAAAACAATACGTATTAAAATAAGATTTGCTGTTTATATTTCAGATTACAAATCTGAACTTCAAATCCGAATGAAGAATAAAATTTTAGAATAAATAATTCAATATTCATGATTCATTTTTCTATGTTCACAATTTATTTTTTCTGAATTCAAAACTCTTAAATCGAAATTGTTCACAATACTAAGCTTCCAATGGTGAATTTGGAATAAAAATTCCACAATTTTCAATTCTTTTTTAAACCCTCATTTAAAAAATAAAACAAACTCACGATTGAAAACTCGTACTACAAAATTGTATGTTTCATATTTATGATACTAAAATCGAAACTATCAAATTTAAATTTGAATTCTGATTTTTGTTGGGTTATGAATTTGGATGTTATGAATTTGGAGGAAGCGAGGATGTTTGCGTAGGAAGAATTTGAGACCCTCCCTTATTTCTGGGAGGAGTCGGAAAGAAGGAGGCAAGTCATCATTCGTATGATATTTGGCATAATTCGAAAAGTCATCAGACAAATAAAGCGAAATGCTATGTCATTTAGATATTAAAACTCAGTTATAGGGGTTCGTGAGCACTTTTTGCATTACAAGAGGGAAAGGACTGGAAGTCCATACCATTAAAACATACATTTTGACATCATTAAAAACTCTTTGAAGCTTATAAAAACAGAGTAAAATTTTCGAGTTGAAAAACAAATCTAGAGACAAATTTAAAGAAAATGTTAAATCATCTGTTTGTTATGAAATTTGAGATTCCAGCTGCGGCCATTTTTTAAAGCGCATGCTTCTAAATTAGCTTGACATTTGGTTTGAAATGCTGTTTAAGATATAAAGCTTGATTTCCGACATTTTAACAAATTTTTTACGGAAGGTGTAGCAAAGCACATCGAGTCAGCTAGTTTATTCAAAAATTCATAAATTCCGCCATAATAAATGTTTTACTTTTATTAAATTCCTTTCCCAAGCCAAATTTGGTTCTATTTGGTTGATCACATTCGAAGTCATTAAAAATAAAATTATGATAGTACTCCTGCTTAGTAATCAAGGAAACTTTTCTCGTACCCCAATCCTTCCTATGCAAAACATGCTTGATCATTGCTCGAGTTGTTAAAACAAGGTATCCTCCTTTTAAAGCTCCCTTCTGAAAAGAGAGGAGAGGTCTTAAATTCTTACTTCCATGTACTTTCCAATGCAAATTTGACCCCATTTGCTTTGCATTTGATATCGAGTTAAACAAAAAATTGTAAGAGCCCCCCTTTTATCTATTTAGCCCTCAACTGGAGGGTTCCCGAATAAGTATAGAAAAAATTCTCCATCCCAAAATTCCTCCCCTACTGAAGTTGGTTTCTTTCGTTTGACTAATTCTATAGATTTGCAACAAAGATGTATGAGGCTCCCTCCTCCTCTTCCTATCTCACTGAATGGAAGAAGGCAAGGGTCCCACATAATTCCAGAAACATTACTCGTATCAATATACAACCCCATACCAAATTCGGTGGCTTTCGACTGATAAACTCGACATCTTTAAAAAAAACTGAGATTCTCTTCCTATTTGATTATTGGAATCATAGAAGGGTCTCAAACAACCATAGAGTCTTTTTCCGTACTCAAACATACTCACTCCCATGCCAAATAAACAAATTGCTCCATTATTTCACCAGTCATGCAAAAAATTGTATGGGAGCCCTCTCCCCCATTTATGTTTATCCAAGAAACGGCGGGAGTGCTTCAAACTATCTTGGGAACATTTCGTTAACCCAAATATCTACCCTCGCATGCCAAATTTGATTCCCCTCGCTTGATCAGATATCGAATATTGCAAACATTTGCATGGATCCCCTATCTTTTTCCTATCCTCCCAATGCTAATCGAAAGGAGTTTCGAGCCAATTCGGTTCCATTTGCTCGAATAGTTATCGAACTTTTTCAATAAAAATTGTATGGAAGCTCCCCTTCCCTTTTCAATCTTCCCACTTGAAGAAGGGAGGGTGCTCATATAATTAATAAACATTTCTTGTATCCAAATACCATCACATGCCAAATCTGGTTCCATTTGCTTGACTTATTCTCGAGTAATGTTAAAAATTGTAATGAAGCCCCTCTTCCTATTTCCCCTCTGGAAAAAATTAGGGGTAGGCTGGGTGTTCCTAATTTGGCATGTGTGACTAATGTGAACATACCGTTTGATTTTGACTGTTTGTGACGTTATTTTTGACTTGTCACAACAACAAAAAAAATTGATAATGTTCAGTTACATCTAAACTTTTAGTATACACACAATTTAGTTTTCTAACTCCTAAAAGTTTTAGTAAATACCGGTTTGTTTCAAAATATGTCCAAATTGAAAGGGATTCTTAGCAGCTTTCCTAAAAACAAAGTGATTATAATTTTAATGGCATGTTCGGCGAAATGAAAAACTAGAGAGAATTTTATTTTTTATAGAACTTCTAAGCAAGGTGGATAGACAATAGGAGAAAGCTTGATAGGTGATGAAATTTTAGACTAGAGGGCATGTTGATGAAAAGCTCCCATGAGTTGTCCCGCTTTTGCTCTACACTAGCTGAAAAACTCAAAAAGAGAATTCCCATGTATAGCCAGATCCCGGCAATGGTACACGATTTGGCTATGTATCGTGTGACTAACATTTTTTAAATATGTGCTCGTGAATCTCGTTTTTTTCCTCAGATTTAAGCTTTTTTTTGCCTTGAGAGCATAGGAGATGAAAGCTTAAATCTGAGGAAAAAAGCTTAAATCGTCCAAAAAAAGGGGAAATCTGATAGATGCTCCACACGGTTTGAATATCAATGCCAGGATGTGTGTATAGCGAGCCCAGTTGTTTGAGAGCGTGGTTTTACACACACTTCAAACGAGCAAAAACGTAACAACCCATGGGCCTACTGAGCTTTCCTTAGAGCAAGTTCACTGGTGTTGGGAAAAAGTGGTAGAAATTTTGACATTTTGAAAATTTTACCATGCAAAAATGTTTTCAAGATCTTGGGGCGTTGTATTTTTTTACAACACTGTTTCTATTTCAGCCGTATGTGATAGAAATATTGCTATTTTTGCATCACAGCATGCGAAAATACAACACGTGTTGTAAAAAAACTAGAAGTCCACAAATCTTGAAAATGATTTTGCATGGGAAAATTTTCAAAATGTGTCGTTAGTGTCAAAATTTCTACCACTTTTTCCCAACGCCAGTGAACTTTCCATTTTTCAGATTCTCTCTGCGAATAGTTGCTACTTGTCGATTTTTCGCTTTTCTATTCCGTGTTCTTACTTCTGGCCAAGTGTCAAGTTTTGAACCGTATTTTCTTGTTTTATTTTTTTCTTTTTGCCAATGATTGTTGGTTATATGATTTTAATTGCCGTAATTTTTATGATTATAATTTTAATGGCATGTTTGGCGGAATGAAAAACTAGAGAGAATTTTATTATTTATAGAAATTTGAAAGAAAGGTGGATAAACAGGCATTAGTGCGCCAATAGAAGAAAAAACTCTTGCGCCAACTTTTTAAAACACAGTTTTAGAAATGGAAGATATAAGCTGAACTTTTTAACCGATTTTTTTGGAAACTATTGTCGGATTGTTAATCACAATGATTTTTGTGACTAGACTATTAAAATCATGTTTTTTTTCAGTATGTTCCTAATGTCGGACATAGTCAAAGTGTGTTAATAGATTATCACCGCCGCGCTGGTTTATGATTTTACTTGAATGATTAATGGCATTTCGGTGAAGTATACATTACATTCTAACAGCAAGAACATCAAATGAAAGAAATGAAAATTGTGGAAACTCACACGCGACGACCCGATGATATTTACTCCGAGGCGATTAATATAAACTGACAAACCGCGTGGCAAATGTTAACAATAACAGAGAGGCGCAAGTGAGAGAGAACGTCGCTATTATTCTAAGAATCGACGAAGAGTGAATTTGTAGTGTAAACTGGAATAGATGCCAGGTGAACAGTTAGGAGATCATAAAAGAAGTGTTGCCACTATAACGGATGGATAATCCGACATATCAATCACTGCTGTAACCTTACTTGATTATATGACTTGAAAAGAATAAAGATGATTGTTATCAGTTTTCTGATACAAAATAATATTACGGCTTTTTGATATCACAACAAAATTTATAGACGGATAGATTAGATTAGGAAGCATGAAAGGTGTTGAAAGGTGTTCATTACTTTTATTTGAAGTTCTTCCTGTTAGAATGTATACTTCACCGAAATGCCGTTAATTATTCAAGTAAAAACATAGCCAAGGTGTTCCAAACTATATTGAAGTTATAGCGTTTCTTCAAAATGAATATGATTGACGTAAAATGAAAAAAGTTATTGACGTGAAGTTGTTAAAACTTAATTTATCTTAACTTTATTTCCAACTTAGTGTAAAATAAATGATGATAAGTTAAAACATGATAATTCTTTTTAACTATAGTGTATTTTAAAGCTATATCTAATGTAGAAAATATATTTTTGAAAGATTTTACAGAGCGCTGTTTGAGAAACCCGAAGAAGTTCTGGAAATAGACATGAAGCTTCACAGCTTAGAGAAACCATGGCTATAATTGAACTCAAGTAAGCTTTAAATAAAAACCATGCGTCTATTACAAAATAAAAACTCAACCATATTCATGACTTGATGGGCATGATCATTGTACAAAAGTTCAAAGAAAATCATTGTTAAAAAAATTTCTCCATTAAAAATAACTCAAATGTATAGAGAATGTATGTCTGCTCATGTGTATTCAGCATTTTTAAACACATATTTCAGCTGAAAAAAGCAGAGCGTATTGATATTATCGATCTTCCAATAATTGAAGAACAACAGGATAAACTTCTTGGAGTCTGCTATAAACCAGACAATTCTAAATTTGTCACATGTATTTAAAAGGCAATGATAGTCCAAAGCTTCTCAATTCGTCCCTAAATCGAAGACCAATCGCGATAGAAAAGCTCTCAAAGGTAATTCTTTTATCGAAGCAAATTATCTAATTTCGTTTTAATTTTTTTATTAAATCATTGAACTTGCAAAGCAAATGATTTTTCGTAGTTCTTGAAGTTACCTCAAACACCAATAACCAAAAATAACTAAAGAAATTTTTTTTAAGAAATTACAAAAGCAATGGATGCAAACAAGTAGTTTGAAGAGAAAAAAACAAAGGATTGAAGAAAGACTAAAAAAGATTAGAAAGGTAAACCATAATGTTTCAGAGAGCTTCTCAATGAGATCAGAATCTATTACTTAAAATTTTCTACTTATTCAACAAATATAACAAATGTACAGCGACAAAAAGTTGCTGAAAAAAAGCAACTTTCATCTGTCCGAATTGATAAATGAAAAGTTTGATTTTTTTATAAGCTTAACATCTACTACTTTCTCCAAAACTGACATGAACGAACTTGTTGTAGAATTTTAGTAGGTATGTTTTCTCTGGTAGTATTCCAAAATATATTATAAGAGCTATGATAAAAAGGAATGTTTAAAGAATTTTCTGATTAAAGTAATAAGAAAGGTAATCATAGGTAAAATTAGGAACAAATATTTCGTACGCTGATACACTTTTCCTTTATTTATTTTATTTTTATTTTATCAGTTTTCCGATACAAATGTCCATAATAAGGAACACATATGCTAACAATTCGGAACAATTAGTGCCAAGTTAGGAACATCGACCCCCCTTAAAAAAACAAATTAGTTTTCGAAAATTAAAGCTTAAAATGATTATTTCAAACTTCAACCGAGTGCCTCAAAGAATTTGGAATTTAGTTACCTAAAAATTTTATATCGTACAACTGAAGATTTGGCTTACTCTTATCAAATCTAAAAACCCGTGACAAAATATAGCGAAATCAGGCACACTTACCCTACTAAACATTCATAGAAATATTTTTCGTAGCCAAATACCCTCCCATGCCACATTTGGTACCATTAGCTTGAATGGTTCTCAAGCTCTGCAAACATTTCTTTTTTGCTTTGGAGAGGCCCTCCCCCCCTTCCTGTAAGAGGGAGAGGTCTCAAACTGTAATAAGAACCTTCTCTGGCCTCAAAAGCAACCACCCGCAAAGTTTCAAGAAAATCGGTTTAGTAGTTTCCGAGTCTATAAGGAACAGACAGAGAGACAGAAATCCATTTTTATATACAGTTGCGTTCAAAAAAGAAATAAATTGCGTGAAGCTGCGCACTTTGACAAGCTGTCATTTCTCTCGATTGATATTTTTTTAATGAAACTTTTACACAATAAAGGTCAACTATCCAACTAACGCTCTATAAAATTTGAAGTCTTAAGAATGACTGCAAACAAAGATACAGATATTCCCCTAAAAAAGGGAATTGCTTCACTAAATTCACTGTATCTTTGATAATTTTCATTGAAAAATCTTGAAATTTTGTTCAAAGATGTAAAAATGTTTGATCTAGTACCTGACCAAGTTTTGTCAAAATCGATTGACGCGATCAATAGTTGTGCCGGTTTGAAAATGAGCTTCATTATTGCCCAACAGGCGATTTCATTCTTTTTTGGACGGATGTTTGTATGGAAAACACCGTGATTAATGTTTTCTTGGTCTTTTTTCACAAAATGAAAATTTATCACAAAGAATGTTAAAAATTGTTAGAATCTTCATTCCTGCTTTGTTTTGAAAGAAGATATGTTTCAATAGAGTTCAAAATAAGAAGAACAGAGTATTAAAAAATGACCTGCTGAATATACTGATAAACAAATTTGATACACAATTAAAGCGAGTATTATATTCGTTCTTTTGTTTAAATACCAGTTATGTTGGAACAACTTCTATTTAAAAAAAAAGCAGGAAGGAATTTTCTATCAATTTTTATCATTCTTTGTAATAAATTTTAATTTTGTGAAAGAAAAATAAAAAGAAAACATTGATTACGATGTTTTCCATACAAATATCCCTACAAAAAGTATGAAATCGTCTGTTGGACAATAACGAACCTCATTTTCAAACCAGCACAACTTTTGATCGCGTTAATCGATTTTTACGAAACTTGGCCAGATACTAGATCAAACATTTTTACTACATCTTTGAATAAAATTTCAAGATTATTTCATGGAAATTATCAAAGCTATAGCGAATTTAGTGAAGCGATTCCAAATTTCCCTTTTTACGGGAATAGCTGTATCTTTGTTTCAAGTCATTGTAGAAATTTTTTAGACCGTTAGTTGGATATCTGAACTAAGTTGTGTGAAAATTTGTCAAAGTTTCGAGAGAGTACACAGCTTCGCGCGATTTCATTCTTTTTTTAACGCAACTGTTTATAGATATTCATGTAAACTCGGATAAAACCTGGGTAATCCGGCAACTTTAACTTATAGGGTTTCAGTGAACCTTCATGTTTCTTGAAGAGATCTTCTGATTACGTAGACAAACAAGAGCAGTTGAACGAGAAAAGAATGTGATTCCAATGAAGAGATAGGTAAAATAGCAAGAATGAGAAATGAAACAAAATTAGGAAAGATGACACAAGGTGGCAAACTCCTGAAATAAAAATCACAAAAGAGGCAAAATAACGGGCATAGGGTTCGTAGATATAGGTCTCAAAGCTGATACGCCTAAAATCTTAAAAAAACGTTCACCAAACATGAGCTTCGATCCTGTTACCATCTTTTGATACATAGTTTGTCAGCTAGACAAACTAGCTGAAATGACTGTTCGACTTACCTGATCATGAAACCTCACAGTTCCGAAATGATGTTTTATGGTGTACTAAAACAACATCAGGTCGTTAAATACACTTTTATACAAAATTTATTTATTCATGTTAAAAATCACAAAATAACAAAAATTTATTGATAAATCTCTTATGAACTGATGTGGCCATTGATTGAATCCCCATTTTCTGAGTGACCATTGATTGAATGGCTATTAGTTACGTTCCCATTCATTGAATGCCCATTTATTGCCTGACCATGGACTGAATGACCATTGATTGAGAGATCTTTTACTGAGAGGTCTTTGACCGACTGATCTTTAACTGAATGATCATTGCTCAACCTCGGTACCAACAAATTGGCCTGGGATCTGATCTCCGCCCATGCGAAATCCACATCTTCTGCTTGAGGATCCATACCGGCAATCGTGAAACGTATGACATATTTGCCTCGATAAGTTGCCGGAATCATGTAGATCTTCTTGCGCTTCGTTATATTTGTCAGAAGTTGCTTTGACAACGCATCTTCACCCTTGAAACGGAAACAAACTAATCCTAACATGGAGGACATAACTTCAAATCTTTCATCAGCTCGCACGAGGTCCTCGAACTTATTTGCCAAACTTATGTGAAAACGTAGGATCGAACGGATCTTCTCTGCCCCCATCATATTGAGCGTAAGCCAAATCTTCAACGCTCGGAATCGTCTTCCCAGTGGAATCTGCCAGTGGCGGAAATCGGGTGCCTTACTTTGACCCTGATATTTATGCTGCAGGTAGATGCGATCTACGCACAAAACCTCAGTCAGTTTATCCGAATCCTTGAACCACATGCCACAGCTGTCGAAATTGATGAAAAACCATTTATGAAGATTGAAATTGAGCGAATCAGCAGCCTCGAGTCCCTTCATGGTCCAAGCGTATTCCTCCAGAGCAAAAGCAGAACCGGCATATGCTGCATCAACATGTAACCAGATATCATTCTCGGAACAGATTGGTCCAATTTCCTCCAGATTATCGAATGCACAGGTACCAGTTGTGCCCAACGTAGCTACTAATATAACCGGAAATAATCCTTCCGACTTATCTTGTTCAACAGCTTCTTTCAGAGTTTTCCCGCGTAGAACTCCGTTCTCGTCCGAGGCCAACAATCGCATCTTGATTGCCCCCATTATGCCAGATTTTTCTACACAGCTATTGCTCTGGTCACTTGTGTAGCATACCAGGCGTCCTCGGATTTCGGCCTCAGTTAGTTCCGGGTGCAAAGGCACCAGTCTCCGAACCGCCTGTTCCCGTGCTACTATCACAGCAATGAAGATTGACTCACTCGCCGAACCCTGGATGATTCCGCCGCCAGGTCCATCGTCAGAACTTAGAAAGCACTTCGGAAGATTCAACAGTTGACCAACCCAGTTCATCACTATCACCTCCAATTCGGTGCAAGCCGGACTGCTGGTCTAAAAGGAAGAAAGAAAATTTGAATAAATTTCGTCAGCTCATATTCATCCTTATCTGCAAGGACTAACCCAACTTATCCCAATGACGCTCAGTCCGGCGGCAAGTGTTTCGCCAACCATCGATGTGTAGGAAGTGCGGGACGGGTAGAACGCATGGAAGTTTGGCGATTGCCAGTGTGTGATGCCAGGGAGGATAAATTTTTGGAACTTCTCCATTGAGGCCTTCCAGTCTTCGCCCCGTTCCGGCATATCCGATGGGAGCAGATCGTGCAGGTAGCCCGGTTCCACCGATGGTAGGACGTCTCTGGAATTTGAAGGATTGATACACCTTTGATTGAACTGTTGCAAACTCAAGAAAACACCAATTATCATTTTTCATCTCGTTTAGCAAACAAAACGCAACGCAGTAAACAATTTAGATAGACCTTAGACAGAACAATTATTGATAGCATAATTAAAAGTTAAATCACCAAGGGGCCGTTCACATACCACGTGGACAACTTATCAGGCAAATCCTGAAAAATTTGGTATATTGCATTTTTTTTACCACCCATCGAATCGGGATTTCATCCGAGGGCGCACATTGCTTCGGTATTGTTGTACTTACGGTCAGCGATGCCAAACATACCGATTTTCCGGTATTTATACCGATTTTTGGGCCAAATTTTGATACCGATTTTTTAAAAAACATTCCGATTTCATTCCGATTTTTAGAATTTGTATCCTAAGATTTTATTTTGCTTTGAGAATATTTTGCTAATGGCTAATGACTACTTTTCATGCAATGCTTTGCGAGGCACAAGCAGTGATGTCAAATGAATTAATTGTTTATCAATTCCAAAAGCTATACCCCTGTTAAACAGCTAATAACTTTTTTGCAGAATAAGATACAGAGTTACGGTCTTTGACAAAGTTGTTGGGCGGAAAATTTTATTTGGAGAATTTATAAGTTGGTATAAAAACCATAATCTGGCTCGGCTCCACAGAAAAAACAAAAATGATTTTTCATTACAAATTATTCAATTTTCCCACACCAACCTAAAACTCATGTCACAATACAAAGGACTACCTTGCAAGGAGGCCAAACTTTTTTTTTTTTTGATAGGAGTTCAACCCATTTAGGTCATTCTTCCTCGGTAAGGATGAGGATCGGTGAGGATGATTTTCGATGATGAAGCCGTTTCTCAATCACTGCTGGAGATTGAATGGAATAACGTTTTTATGTCCAATGAAGATTTTTTCGTTAATATCGCTAAGCCGCGTGCTCAAAATATGTTCGAATTTTTAAGCAGTCTGGGTGTTTTCGATAACGTTGCTGAAAATTCACGCTTCGTTGAAAGTTCTATTGATTTTAACGTCTTGTCTTTCTACTATGTTGTTTACGGCATATTGCTAGAACACTGTAGAACATTTAAAGAGAAACCGAATCGAACCAAATATCCGGAATGGTTCAACGCCGAAACAATTCGTCTTCATAAAGATAAGAAAAAGAAATATAATAAGTATCGTAGAAGTAAAACTTTGCCGGATAAAACTGCTTACCGATTCGCGGCCAGTGCTTTCAGCACTTTGCATAGAGCCCAACGTATCACGTATTAAAACGAACTTCAAAGAGATATTCAAACAAAACCGAAACGTTTTTGGAAGTACGTCAACTCCAAACATAAGACGAATTTAATCCCGAAAAATATTTCTTCAGAATTATTCGCCGAATATTTTCGCTGTATTTACAGCGTTAACGACTTAAATACAGAACTAGGATTCCAAGCCGCAACCGAAAATATTCATGAATTGAGAGTATCGATCACAGACATTCAACAAAAAATTTTACTGCTCGATGAGTCCAAAGGAAGTGGACCTGATGGAATTCCAAATTCATTTATCAAAAAGTGCGTAACCGGCATCGAAGTGCCTTTGCAATTGCTATTCTCAGCTTCAATTCGTGAAGGTCGGTTTCCAAAACTATGGAAGATCTCACACATTTTGCCGATTCATAAGAATGGTTATACGTCTCGACGATCGAGTGGTTAGCGTGGTAGGACGGTAATCGCTGGTCCACTGATGGCATGGGTTCGATTCCCATCTCGGTACTGGGTATTAAATGTTAATCTTAAGTTGTCCATGTCATTTATTCACCCCCTTATTCTGCGCCGCGCGTGAGGTGACGATAGTCGAGTCACCCGATTCCAGTAGTCGCTTTAAGTGAGAAACGTCTTTTAGAATGAACTTTTTGAGTTTTTTTCCTAATCTAGTGGTCACCGTAAGTGACAAATCGTATGCTCTGTCACATCGGCTTCGGGAATAAGGTGACAAAACTTACGTGACTCCGACTCGACTCGACTATTGTCACCTCACGCGCGGCGCAGAATAAGGGGGTCAGTCTGTAAGCCTAAATCGGCTAAGACGGTGTGTGTCTTTTTGTCTTTTTCAAAACTGCCTGCTGAAAACTACCGTGGGGTAGCAACTCTATCTGCGTTTCCCAAACTGTTTGAAAGCATAATTTACGATTAAATATATCCATGGTAAGAAAGAAAGATGTCAGATATTCAGCAAGGCTTTTTGAAAAAGCGTTCAACAGTGACGAACTTGGCGGAATTCGCTTCTCGAACTACTCAATGGATGATGCAGGGATCACAAGTTGATACCATATATACCGACATGTCGAAGGCTTTTGACGTGATCGACATTAATGCTCTCCCGTCAGTTCTATGTAAAAATGGAATTACCGACACTTGCCTGCAGTGGATTGGTTCATACCTAACAGTAAGAGTACAATTCGTGAAGCTTAGGAATGCAAGATCCAGCGTTTTCTCGGTTAACAGTGGTGTACCACAAGGGAGTCACTTGGGACCCCTTCCTTTCATCACTGTTATGAACGAGTTTCCTGCAGTGTTGCGTGACGTGTATGTTTTGATATACGCAGATGATCTGAAAATGTTCCTTCCAGTTCGAAACCCCGAGGATTGCTTGACTCTACAAAACGCGGTATATAGGTTTTCTGAGTGCTGCAGCGCGTTTGGATTGAAAATAAATGCCTCAAAATGCAGCACGATAACCTTTTCTCGGAAGATGAATAACATTTTGCATGAATATCGTTTCGAAAACAGCAGTATCATTGCTAGAAAATCATCGGTGAAGGACCTAGGCGTTGAGTTGGATGTGGAACTCAGTTTTTCAAAACATATTGAACAAGTCGTTGCCAAAGCAAACTCCATGTACGGTATGGTAAGTAAGTCCTGTCACGAGCTGGACAACCCTTACACCATTGTTTCGATTTATGTTGGTCTTGTCCGAATTGCTATCGAACACGCCAGTATAGTGTGGCAGCCATACTACAATGTACATAAAAACAGAATAGAACGAGTCCAAAAAAGATTTCTGAGATACGCCCTAAGGAACCTTGGTTGGCATGACGAAATGCTGGAATATCGAGCCTTATGTATGCTGGTAGGATTAGATGCCCTAGAAAATCGTAGGAAATCAATCGACGTGTTGTTTTTTAAAGATCTAACCGGTGGAAAATATTTTTCATCGTATTTGTTGTCACAAATCTCACCTAACGAAGGACGTAGCAGTTTGTGCAGCATAAGACCGTTTCAGCTTACATACCGTATCCAAAATTACGCTCGGAACGAACTTATTTATAGAATGATGGCGCTCTACAACGCTCATGCTAATGTAATAAAGCTAGAAATGTCCAGAGAACAAATCAAAAATAGATTTAAGTTAGCGTATTCTAAAATATTTTGTTAAGACTAGTAAAGATTAAAGGTTAATGTTTAATGTTTATTGTAAGGAGTACGTGAGCCTGTTAGTTATAAACTATAGTTCAGGTTAAGGATATGAAGCCTAGGATCCAATAAATAAATAAATAAATAGAAGGAGGCAAAACGCCAGGAAGCCACCATTGTGCATTTTTTTGTGATTGATCGGTGGCAGAAAGCCTATGACAAATATCTCTCGTCCTCCATCTGCTGAGGTAGTACACTGGTAAAGATGTCGGATTGACAAGACGATATAAAAACGGTGTTGTGAGTTCGATTCTCACTTCCCTTACTCATTGTATTTTTTTATCTTCTTGTTTCTGGGATGAATTATCCAATAGAAAGGTAAACCCATAAAATGTTTTTCTGGTTTCGCTTGAATGTAATGGTCATGCGTCATTTTAATTGGGAGCTCGAGTACTTATGCCAGTAGTGCTTTTTCAAACATATCATTTTTGGCACAGTGCACATTTCAGCGCATTTCCGGCTGAGAGATTTTCTAAATAGGCATTGGATTTTTGCAACCTCTTCTATGGGTGTAGTTTACTCGAAAATGGGTGAACTTTTTTCTGTGTGCATGCAAGCAAAAGTTTGTTAACATCACACAACGAAAAAAATCTGTAAAATTACATCACATATGATGTAAATAAAAAGAAGCATCATATATGACGGAATTTTCCGTGTGTGTTGAATTTTACACGCCTGTAAAATTTTAAAGACGTGTAATATTAAATTCATGTAAATTTCAAAACCACTGAATTTGGGCAAAATGTTCTTATTGGATTTTTTTTGGTTTACTTTTTAGTTACTTCACTACTATTCATCTCTGAAATAAAATCAATTTGGTTTGATAAAAATCATTTATTTGTTAAAAATCTGATTCTATCAACACTTCATTGTCTTTCACCGTCTAAAGAGCAAAGTTTTTCGAATGCATTAGAATTTATAAAACATGGAAACAATAAATAATTTCGAAAATATTTGCTTATTTCGTCAGCAACTCTTTCGGATTACCATCTTCGAAGGACAATTATGTACGGGATGCTGCTCCCAGAGTTGCATCTTGTGGGTCCGCTGCCGTAGCGCCGCAAAGAATTCGGTGAACCAACAGTATCCACTAACTTACAAACGTCGAAGCTTCTTCAAAGCAACTTTCGACTAATTGCTTTGGTGCACGACTTGACGCAACACTTTGTTTACTTTTGTGTGTGCCAGCTTTGACAGGCTTTTTTTTACATGATACATTGCGTTCAGTGTAATGTATAATTTCCATTTAAATAAAATTCAAAGTCCTTATAACATTCCACGCCGTGTAATTTTAAGAAAATTCTCATTCAGTGCTGTTGAGCATTTTGTGTGATCAAATAAATTTGTAAAATTACATCACATATCATGTAACGAAAAAGAAGCATCAGATATGATGGAATTTTCAGTGCGAGTTGAATATTACACGCTTGTAAACTTCAACAGACGTGTATAATTTGAAAGACATGTAAAATATTTAAGACGTGTAATATTCTATTCGTATTTAAAATTCCGTCATATATGATGCTTCTTTTTAATTACATCATATGTGATGTAAATTTACATCAAATAATCGCGTTCCGTGTCAAGTAATATTTGTGTCATTAGAATTCAGTGCTGTTAAGGATTCAACTTTTTTTAATTTGTAAATTTACATCAATAAATCGCGTTCCACGTCACGTAAAGATACAGGTTTTCAATTTCAGTGTCGTTAAGGATTCAGATTTTTTTGCTGTGATGCTTATAAAGTGTTGTGCAAACAATTGGTCAAATCAGTTTTTTCCATCTTCGCTATGGTTCGTATTGATCTTGAAACTAGAAAGGAAATTCTGCACACTTGGTGCACTGAAAAGGTTTTAGTCAGTCCCAGTTGGATGCTAAAGTACACAGAAAAAAAATTGAATCCATAACAACACTGAAATAGAAAACCTTTATCATTACATGACGTGGAACGCGATTTATTTA
Source organism: Uranotaenia lowii (assembly GCF_029784155.1). NCBI lineage: Eukaryota > Metazoa > Arthropoda > Insecta > Diptera > Culicidae > Uranotaenia > Uranotaenia lowii. The sequence goes on along the minus strand of NC_073692.1, from coordinate 44,664,419 downwards.
TGTAAATTTACAAAATAAAAAAAGTTGAATCCTTAACAGCACTGAATTCGTATGACACAAACATTACTTGACATGGAACGCGATTATTTGATGTAAATTTACATCACATATGATGTAATTAAAAAGAAGCATCATACATGACGGAATTTTCAGTGGGAATTAAACATTACATGTCTTAAAAATTTTACATGTCTTTCATATTTACACGTCTGTTGAAGTTGGCAGACGTGTAATATTCAACTCGCACTGAAAATTCCATCATATGTGATGCTTCTTTTTCGTTACATCATATGTGATGTAATTTTATAACATTTTTCTGGTCACACAAAATTCTTAACAGCACTGAAATCTTAAAATTACACGACATGGAAAGTTATAGGACATTGAAATTGAATTTAATTAATATTACAATACACTGAACGCGATGATGTCATGTAAAAATACAGACTGTCAAGAACAGAACCATAGACAAATGTAAACAAAGTGTCAAGTCCAGTCGTGCACCAAAGTATTTGTTTTAAGCAGTTTTCCCGCGAGTGAGCACTGATAAATCATTTTACACATTTTACAAAATTTTTTCACACATTATCAGCAAATATATGGAGCTGTCAAACTGGTTTGTGATTTTTACACACCATGCAGATTCGAAATTTACACATTATTCGAATCAGTGCGGACAAGAAAAAAGTGTGTGAAATCACTTTTGTTGCTTTTTTCTATCAATTTGGTTTCAGCCATATACATACAAACTACGTCGAAGCATTTTTACGGTCGAATCATCGTGACAAATGGGATGTAAGCTGGTCATAATTTAAACTTTAAACAACAACCTAATAAATAAATATGTTCCTTCTTTATAGATTTCGGATCCAGCCAGCTGAATGCTGGCAATGCCAATGGAGAAATTATTTGGCAAAAACTGAGGAGAAGTTGCCTAAAAACCGAAAAATGTTTATCATTTTAATGAATAAAAATACTTCAGAAAACCATCAGTATTTAATTGGGTTCCAGTCGTACTTAAAAATATCGGCCCTCTTCCATATTTCTTGATTTTACACATTTTCCTTTCCTAGCGCTTTATGATTTTACACATTTTTCCGTTTCAAACGCTTTTTGCATAATGTGTGAAACGCCCACATTTCTGTTCCTTAAAGGGTGTTTTACATTAATGTGCAGCAGTACCTTCACACATTTAATGTGTTGGTCTACTTATTTCCAAAATGTGTGAAATTTTACACACTAAAGTGTGAGATGTTTTGTCAGTGAGGTTCCCGGAGATCTCATGATGTAGGGATGCGGTTCCGGAAGCGGCTCCATTTTACCACCATGTTGTTCTCTGTGATGTTACTCAACTTAGGATTCGGGGAAAAAAATGAGAGGTTGAAGTGAATTCTAATAAAAAAAATGTGAGTTGAAAAAAATTCTGTCGCTAAATAAAATAAATTAATTTAAGTATAAAAAGGTTTAATTTTTATGAAGAGATGAGAAAATTCCATTATTGAATCATATAAACAAAAAATAAAACAAAACAAATTCCAATTGGAAAGTTTCTCTTCCAATATTCAGTGATTTTATAATTTACATAATTTTTATTTTACACGTTGCCAATTTTACATCATATTTTATTTTACACGTTGCAAAATTTTACTGACGTGTAATTTCCAACTAGCACTGAAAATTCCGTCATATATGATGCTTCTTTTTATTTACATCATATGTGATGTGATTTTACAGATTTTTTTCGTAGTGTGTAGTCACTCACGTAACAGCACAGAGAACAGACGTACAAGCTCGAACAAAAAATTTTCAAAAAAGTGTGTAAAATTTCAAATGTTGACATCCAAAAAATACGTTGAAAATTGACTTGAAACAGTGCCATCTATTGCGCCGTTCAAAAGTTACTAATCAAATTTTCAAGTGCCCCCCCAGTTTTCGAAAAGGCGTAATCGTATATGAACTCTTGAATAATTAAAACTAATGCCGCTCTAAAATAGACGAGTTCAATTTATTGCTAGATAGGTAAATGCAATAAGAGTTACTTTTGACTGGACAGAATTTCACTTCCTTTATTTTATACGGTATTTACTTATTTACATTTTTCGATGGGTGAAACAACTTTTTTTTTAATTTACGTAACGTTTCGAGTTACATTTCTTCACCCAGAGTAACCCGAAACGATACGTAAATTTAAAAATAAAAAAAAAAGTTGTTTCACTCACCGAAATCACGTATTAGGTAAAAACCGTATAAAAAGTACCGGTGATAAACTTTTATGAATTCCTTTATTTTTGCACTACTGAGGCAGTCGATATAAACAGTTTTACAATAAGTTTTTGCACTTCTTGTACGGTTATCGTCAGAGGACGGATCGTCTATATATCCAGTCAATTATGAACATTCTTTACGATCAGCCTTATATAGACATCTCAAAGCGGATTACTTTTAAGTGTCACTTTTGCATCCCATTGTCCAAAAAGCTTGAAGGCAATAGCAATTAATTTTAAGATATTTTTCCATTATGCAACCGAATGAAAGTGTTACGAAACTTTAACAGCAAGTTTCTTGAAACATGCCGAATAGTTCATACGACCTGTTCAAAACCGACCAAAATTTTGTTTTTTTTCAGTTTGGTTTTGACAGTTCTCTTTGGTGTGCCAGCCAGAAAACAAAAATTGGATCAAATCGATCGTTGGCAATTTTACACAAGTTTCGGAGGCCAGCTTGTACGTCTGTTCTCTGTGGTAACAGATCGGTATCAACATGTGATCTGGCTAAAAAGCATTTGGGATGATTCAGAAAATCGAGGCCAGGAACTCCTTGAAGATGTACAAGTAGCGGCATTCACCTAAGAAATCAGTCGAGCAGCAATCTTGAGCAAAAACAAGGGTACGGAAACTTTAAAAACGGCTTCTGGACAACAGCAACAGGTGCATATTAAAGGATGACGAAACTTACGCCAAACAGGATTCAGGAACGCTTCCCGGTTAACATTTCTAAACGAAATCAACGTACGCGAGGAGGTGGATGATGTCAACTAATCAAAGGCTTTGGAAAATTTGGGCAGAAGGTTCTAGTATGGCAAGCTTTACCTGTGGTCTGCGGCCGAGTGAAAGGTAAAATAAATGCTCAAATTTACAAAGATGAATCCTTGAAAAAAAGATTTCTGCCTCTCTATAAATAGCATCGGTATCCCCCTCTCTTCTAACAGAATTTGGCATCTGCACATTACGCAAAGCCTGCACTGCAGTGGCTTATAGACAATAACAACAAATTCGTCGAGAAAACATCAATCCGCCAAATTGTCCAGATCTCCGACCGATTGAACGGTACTGTGCGATCGTGAAGAGGATCTTTAGGAAGGAGAGGACAGTTTCTCAAAGCATGGAAGAATTCAAGGAGAATTGGAAGATAACAACAAAAAAATTGCAGCAAACGCTTTTGAAGACACTCTTTCACGTAAATTTCCTGGTTGACGGTCCCAGTTGCAACGAGAATGTCACTTTTCAAGCTACAGGTACAGATAGCTTGCCAAACTAGATATTTCTTTGCAAACTTTGATAGTGTTATATGCTTGACAATGTCTGCCATCTTTCCCCTTCCGGTTGCTTCATACCTAAATCCAGAAAGCTGTCTAAAGTCTGCCTTGGCGTGGGTTTCGTCGTCCATACAGCTTCAGAGATCTTGTTTTTGTCGTAAACTTTTGATTTTCATTGCGATTAGCAGTCACTACCTTCTTATAAGTCGATAGTCTGGATCGTTTTAAAGCTTCATGCACGGTTGTAGGTTATATTTTTTTTTTTATTGGGATTTTAAACCAATTGGTTTATTCATCCCCACGTGTTGTAGATGATATTCCCAACTTATTGGCGACATCTCGAACGGAGAGATTGGAGTTTCGCTTGAAAGTGCTAAATAGCCACTCTTCTGTTCGTCACTGCGGCTCCCGGATTTCGATTTCCCTCAGATCCCGGCTTCCTAGTCGTCGAAATACTTCCATCGAACACTTTTATTACTTTGGTGATGGTTGACATTCAACGATTTAGCTATTTCTGCGTGCGTGTAGTTTGGATTTCCACGCCGCATGTACAAAATTCTAATTCGTAGCTTCTCTTACTTGGATGCCATTTTGAAAACTAAAGATCTAATGTCAAAAACCAAATAGAAACATCATTCTACACACACACCTACAAATTGAGGGGTGTTCAGTTTTTTTTATATGATTGATTCGAAAAAAACGGCAACTTTTTGATCCGAACACCCTTTACTGTAGCTGAAATTGCTGGTCTCCAACTGTGAACTTTTTACACTTCCTTAGGAAAACCCCGTATACATCCGGGTCTGGGTTCCAGAAGATTCACTAAACCTTTCATTTTATGTATCCAATCTTGAATTGGTTTTTGAAAATGTTAACTGGTGTTTTTTTTTATTACTTTTTTTAGCTCATATTACAGTTTCAAAGACAAATTACGTACCTTTCCCGGATCGTCTCGAAGTAGTCTGCAATAAAATCGATGGCCGCTTTTCCAAATTCCCGAAATTCATTCACATCCATATTGGCCATCTTGAACCTGGAAAGATAACCGTTTGGGAACACGTCACAAACAAAGCCGATAACAATCACACCCATTCATTCCAATTATCACTTCTATCGTCACTCAAAAGTTCACTTTGACTTATGTCCGAATGCTTCATATTAAATCCACATTTTTTAAATTTTTAAAAAACCTAACTTATATCACACAAGAGCTTAACCCCTTCTAGGTTTTCTGTCCATTGTCACTCAAATAACCTTATTGCTCTTACCACTCGTTTGTTTTTTTCTTTTGCTGTATGCTACCCAACAACCTTCAATGACTCGGAATGATAACTGCACCGAAAGCTCTAGTTCAAGGCTTATTTATGAAATATCCACGCACAGACAAATTCGCAATGCCACACTCATCTAGGGGAGGTACCTATAATTGGCTTAATCTTACTTTCATTAAAAGAAGTGCGATTATTGAAAAATTGACTTACATTGAATATTAGAAAATTTCGATATGTAATTTTTTAAAGGTTAACATATTTGAATACAATTTATTCAAACAAAAAGATTTTTTCTCGAGTTTAATAACAGTTTAAAACACTAATAACACTTTTGAATATTTTACTGGTACACTTATTTACTAAAATTTGACACTGATAAAGATGAGGAATAAAACTTTAAATAGAAGTTAATTTAAAACGTTATTCTACTTCATTATTCATCAGATATCTTGGATAAAGAAAAATAAATTTCTAGAGTTTGTGTATCTACAAATTTAAACAACACAAAAAAATATTATAGACACGTTATACCAGATCCATGTGTGAATACCCTATCGATTAACAATTGTCGTATGTAATATCAAGTCAGGATGTTTAGTCGTTGACTGGCAGTATGAACTTGAACACGATGTATTTCAATTCGGCTATAACTTTGATAACGGTGTTGATAAATTCCACATGCAGACATTTTATTTTTAGCTTGAAATAAGTTATTTGCACAGTTATATGTTCTGGAAAATTAAAAAACAGGTATTTCAATAAAACTTATAGAAATGACTGTTTAGAATGAACCACAATTTTCCCCGAAACATGTTGGTATACGATAGACATTAGGTATACCTAGGTGTATCATGTTTATTTAGTAACTAAGAGTAAACATAAATACCACAACTTCACAGAATAATTTAAAGTGTTAAATTATAGTCAACCCTAAGAAGGTCAAGTCAAATGTGATGATGTATGAGGTACTTTTCGCCATTCAATGCTGATGATTTATTATCAGTAGATAATATTAGCGCACCATTAGCGGAACAGCTGATTAGTGCATTTTTTTTATTGAGCTGATATACCTACTGACCTGATCACACACTGTCAAAACATTCGATAGCAAAAAAAAAAGGTCAGTTTTGATTTCGGTAAATTGAGATTCATAAATTTAAGTATATTTCTCTCTCATTTTTTTTAAATATTCTTATTGAAAATAAATACTTAAAATAATATGAAAATAACATGAAACTTTAAGCTGCTTTAATATGTTTCGAGCAAAACAAGTCAACCGTCGATAAATTAAAAAAAAAAACAAATAACACGTTTTGGAACTCATTAACTTGTTTCTATTTTGATAAACGCGTTGAATCGAGTTCGTTGTTTATAAACGGTGTTGATCACGTAATCAATACCTCCATCTGTCAGCGCCATGTGTTCTAGAAATTCTATCAACTAGACAATATTATGGTGATAAGAGGTGCACTTTTTGAATGGGTTTCTCATAAAAAAAGAATGCGGTTCATTGTGACCCCTGTACTGAAACTTCAAAGTAAATTTTCTCCTTCAAATTCTATTTACGAGACAATCTCCATGTTAAAAATTCTTCTGTTTAGAGTCTTGACCAACATATTTTACTATCGGTTGAAATTTTATTGTTTTAGTACTGATGTATATTTTTTTATAAAGACAGGTTCGACTTATTTGATTGTAAATGTTAGGTAGGTGAATTCTTGATAAATGGTTTTGAATTCTTCTAGAAGTTTTGCTTACAAGTATCAATAGAATACACTGTGATAAATGAATGTCAATAGCACAAATGTATCACGTTATTGTGCTTCTACTTTCTATAACCGAACTCATATTATTTTTATTTTAAACTTATTATGTTTTTTTAAGCGGTTAAGTTCAACAGCGGTAAGTTTCGATGAAAATCAAAGACAGATTCAGATTGCTGGGAGAATTTCTTACGTCAGCTATTCTGCAGCTTCGAATGTTTGTTTTGAGTTAAAATTCCCTGTGCTTGCAAAATTCTCTCAACAATTTGAATGTGTCGTTGGTTTTGGTCGAAACTAACCTTCTGACCAAACACATAAAAAGAATCTAAAAACTGTTCATAAAAATATGAGTGCGGTTATATAAAGAAGACACCCAATAATGTGAGAAATGTGTACAATGGGCGTTCTCCAAAATCACAAATAAGCTCAATTTATGCTCAAATCAATTAACTTAACAAAATATGTACAACCTTGTAGTTTTCCCTGAGGATAAGACCAACCTAGTCTCGAAACGTTGGATGAAATGAAATAATCATCATATCGAAAATAGACTGCAGTGCGGATTTCAACAAAGAAAATGAATACCACATCAACAAAAACCAGTCGAAGTCTGAGCAACATAAAACATTAGAAATAAATTATGCAAAATTTAAGTTTTTCACATACAAACAAATGCACATTGTTACTCCATATGGGAAAGATAGCTGTCATGAGCAAATGAGTTAAATTGATGATCAATTTTAGAAAGTTGTCACAGTCTATTATAAATAACTATTAAACTCGATTTCAGACTTATCTGATAATATTCCTGTCAAATACAACTCTGTCATACCAGAATTTGCTTTGAAAATGCTTTTTAAACTCAAGGGATCAATTTAACCGATAGGTAAAAATTAAGCGGAAAATGAAGAGTTAATCTTTTCTCTGAATAAGACATTATGAAGTTCAAATCACTCCTCTAAGATCAATATATTGTAATAAATATTTTTAATAAAATTGTAAATGAAGAAAAAAGATCTTTAAGTCACATTTTGTTGTATTTTTCATCAAAAGTCAAATTACTCAGAAAATTTATTTGTTTTGTTTTTTTTTTCAAGGTAGCAGCATTGTTGCTTTGCTCCATTTGACACATTTTTCTAGTATATAGCATTTAGCAAATTTTTCCAACATAAGCAAATCATAGTAAAATAATTATTAAAAAAAAAAAGTTCGTTTGCACTGCAAGTTTTTCGCATATGGGGCGAACCACTCTCAGCCTACTAATGTGTGGTGATAAATTCAACTCTATATGTATCTACCCCTTCATAGTAGTTGGCCCGTGCTGAACAAAAATTCGATATGTGATGGTAATGCTTCTAAATAAATCTACCCACTCTTTTTCACCATCTTCATCTAAATTTCTATCCATCTATAAAATTTCATAATCTAAAGATGTCTCTTCTAAAAAGGAAATCACTTTTCACTGATAAGGCCGATGAATTAAGTAACAAAAAAATATCTTCAGACTATAATGAGAACTTCATAATGTCAAATTTTCAAAGCAATAGTATACGCTCAACGTTAATCTAAAAAAAACTAGGTTCAATTGATCCCTACTGTTAAAAAGTAATATTTGTAAAACAATCTATACATATAAAATGGATTTCTGTCTGTCTGTCTGTTTGTTTGTCTGTCTGTCTGTCTGTCTGTTCCCTATAGACTCGGAAACTACTGAACCGATTTGCGTGTAACTTGGCAGGTGGGGGTATTGGGGGCAGGGGAAGGTTCCTATTACGGTCTGAGATCCCTCCCTCTCACATGGAGGGGGGGAGGTTACCTCCCAAATAAAAGACAATTTTTTGCATAACTCGAAAACCAATCAAGCAGATGGTATCAAATTTGGCATGGGGTGGTATTTGGGAACGAGTTTTCCATGAATATAAGGTACCCCTCCTCCTCTCAGTGGGGTGATAGGCATGGGAGAGGTGGGCTACCAACAAATTTGGCATGGGATGGTATTTCAATACCAGAAATTTTTCAATGTGAAACAATTCTTTCTGGCAGTAGAAGAATAGAATTTGAAATTCAGGAAGGGAAGAGAAAAGCTTATATCAAACTGTTTTTTTTTTTACAAAATCCGAGAAATGGACAAAACTTAACATGGAAAATCATTTTGATATTATTCTATGATTATCTGACACACCATGCTCCTTTCAGTGAGTAGGTACATAGGAGGAGAGAGGTGAGCCCAATACAATATTGTTAGCATAAGTTCTCAATTAATGCTAACGAAGCCAACAAATGGAAACAAATATGGCATGGAATGGTATTTGGTTTCGAGATTTTTTTCTACGATTGTTATAAACCCTCTCGCTTCACAGTGTAGAGAGGGAAAGATAGGATTTAAGTCATATTTGTGTTGCAATTCGGAACCCCAGCTGCAGCTCTCATTGTAAATATAACGGTTGTTTTGAATTAAGTAATAATTTGGTTTAAAATAATACTAACAAAACAATAATATTTGAATAATTTCTGAAAATATCATTTATTTTTGAAGGGTGTAGCAAAGCACACCTGGTCAGCTAGTTTACTAAAAAAAGAACTCTTAAGATGGATTTAGCCTAAAAATTAGAAATGCTATTGTAAGAGGGTTGTAGCCAAACTTTTGGAATTCTCTTTTTCCAACACTTATAAACTGTGAAAAATAGTTAAAGAACCTTTTATCTTTCGCTTTGTTCGCGTTGTTTTTCGCTTTGCAGATATTTTTTTTACAACCCTTAGTAAGGGAAAATGTTCCTAAATGCGCATATCGGGTAATGTGTACATACAGCCGTATGACGAAATGGCTGATAAATCAAAATATCTAATCAATCCAAATTGAGGGTAGTACGCGTTTGACACAAGCATCATAAAAAAAATCAAACAAGGTTTTGAACCATTCTGTTGAAATATATTGGACATGATAATCCTGCGTACAGAATCTCAATACATAAATGGTATTTCTTTCTAGTTCAGTTGAAAATAAAAATAAAATTAACAAATTTAAGCTTCAAATGATAAGTTATAAGAATAAGAGACGGGGTTTAAATGCCCACTTCAATCAGGTTATATGGTTAAATTTAAAAAAAAAAAGCGAACCAGATAAAAATTATGCTTTTATCTTTAAACATTTGATCCACACCCAAAATAATCCGCACATCGTTGCTACGTGAAAATCTACATAATACAGCTACAATTTACGTGAATTACAAGTGAGTTCAATACGATGTGAAGATGAAGAATACATAAAAAAAATTTTGTTCGGAATTGAAATTGGGGTTCATTTAGTTACGGCTTTTTCTCTAATGAATTTAATAAAAGAAAAAAAAAAGTTATTTTCAATTTAATTTTTTTACACTATATTCTTTAGAACAAAACACAAACACTATCACTGCACCCATTAGCTGATAAAAATAAAATCTATTTCCGCTAGCTCTTGCGGCCCAGTTTACTTTGATTTCCAAAATCCTGAAAAAGAAAAAAAAACTTATTTCAATAATAACTAAAATAATATTAGAAATAATAAATAACTCACCATTTATGGTTTTTCACGTTTTAAAAATAGAAATATTGATTTCCAACCAAAGTTCTAGAACAAAAGATGCATAATTTTAGTCTACTTTAATCATCCAGTTGATAAATTTTGGTTTTGAGGTGAATCATTGGGAAGATAACAACACATAGGGTGCAAATGAAAAATAAGAAATAACGGCGAAAATACATGGAATTTCATTGATCATACATTGATCACAAACTAAAATGATCCTACTTTAAAAAAATTTTCTTGAGTATGTATATCCATCCCCTAAAAGCCAAACAATTTTAATTTTTGGAATTTTTGTTTTTGTCTTGAACAATGGCCGCCATGAAACTTGGCACCAGAAAAAAACTGAATATTATGTTTTTTTTTAAACTCACATAACTTTCAATATTTTTTCAGACCTGTTGTTACATTAGTAGTTGAATAGGTATCCTGGAAAATCCTTCTTTTGCACAGTCTTTGCAAAACCAGTTGCAAAAACTGCATGTAAGAGAAGCTATGTCTGAAACATAAAATTCCAATCGATACAAAAGAACTGTCAAAATCGATTCCAATCGATCCGAGCTTTTGTCGTAGAGCTTTTAGCTTTCTATTTGCCTGTGTGCCCCAAGGTAGTCACTTAGGACCGATTATCTTCTTAATTTATTTTAACGATGTGCTCACACTCCTTAACGGCCCGAAACTTTGTTATGCTGACGATCTTAAACTGTTTTACGCCATAAACGGTCAGGACGACATTGATTTTCTGCAAAACCAGTTTAATCTTTTCGCAAAGTGGTGCGACATCAACTGCCTGCCTTTGAATCGCAGTAAATGTGCAGTCATCAGTTTCTCACGAAGACGGCAGCCTTTTTGCGCGGAGTACTTCTTAGGAGATGAGTCCATTGCGCGGGTGGACCACATCAATGATTTGGGCGTAATACTCGACCGTAAGCTGGAATTCAAAACACATACGAACTACGTCGTCGATAAAGCTTCTAGAAGCCTCGGATTTTTATTCCGAGTGGCCAAGGAATTCAAGGACGTGTATTGCCTGAAGAGCCTGTATTGCAGCATAGTTCGATCCATCCTCGAATACGCCTCAGCTGTCTGGTGTCCTTACTACCAGAACGGTAATGAGCGGCTCGAGGCCATCCAGAGGCGCTTTTTGCGTTATGCCCTCAGACACCTTAACTGGCAAGACCCATTCCACATGCCAAGCTACGAACATCGATGTCGTCTTATAGACATGGATACTCTTCAAGCCCGAAGAAATGCAACACGAGCTTCTTTTGTCGCCGATCTACTGACATCGCGTATCGATTGTCCTACGCTACTAGAAGCTATTCCTCTTAGTGTGAGACCTCATGGACTGAGAAACCAGGACCTTCAACTGTATGTTCCCATTCGATTGAACAACTATGGAGCCAATAGTGCATTCATCGGTGTGATGAAAACGTTCAACCGCTTTTCCGAACTCTTCGACTTCGACGATTCGCGGAATGTTTTTCGAAGAAGTGTTTTAAGATTATCAAGAAATCATTAATTAAATGTAAATTTTATGTATCTTTAACTTTAAGTCGTCATTTGGACCTATACTTGGTCCGTTGATTGAATAAACAAACAATACAATACAATATTTGAAAACTCAACCAAGGAGAGTATTGTGATTGCTGTTATATGAATTTATGATAAGGAACAATTTTTTCACTGCTCTGGTGGTTCGTGTTCGTGGTTAGAAAACTATGTGGTTGTTAAAAAAAATTCAAGTCATTCATACCGTTTATTGCGATCCACCGGGCATCAAATTTAATGTTGTTTTGTTGGATCCAAAGTCCCCAGTTCAAATGCGAGCTGTGCGAAGTTGTGAATCACCTGTGCTACCATGGAAAAGAAAAGGTTAATCATTAAACAAATAGATTCCAGTTAATCGTAGACCAGTGATCGAATTTTTGATTGAAGACTGCTCATAAGCTTCAGAACAGATTGATTTGCGATGATTTTGGGCACTTTAATCCAGTTTTTTCCAAAGTTTTCGATAGAATCTGCTGATTTCAAATATTATCTCGAATACAACATGGTATGGCCCCAAAAAGTTTTAATCGGTCCCAGTTGAGAACAATTTGGTGGATTCATCTCCTTTGGAACGATCTGGACTTTATTGGATTTGCCAAGCCATCGTGTCTTTTGAGTAATGCAGCGCCAGCATATGTCGCTTCTGTCTGGCCCAGTGCAGTCGAACGACTTGTGACCGTTCAACAAGCACTTGAAGCACATGTCCGGTTGCTGGGGGATGGATACCTGACAGATAGACCATCCCACCTTTAGCCGCCCACACCTAAGTGCGGCGTTTGCTACTGCAACCGGGAGTTTGACCAGCCCAATCTGCATGCCAGATCTAGGGGGGCCATTTCGCAGACGAACCGACATCTGATCAGAGCTGATTTTGCACTGCTCTACCAGTGCCACCCGCAGTTCGTCTTCCGTCGTGACTTCATCCAGGTTTTTAACCCGGATGGTCACCTCCTTACAGAGGGCACGTACCTCAGCCTTGTCGCCAAGGGCTTCGGCTGCCTTAGCCGTAAGGGTCCCGCTGGAGTTTCCCACACCACGCTTTAGTTCGAGGATCATCTCGCCGGTGCGTGTCCGACGGATCCTCCGAACTTTTCGCCGAGATCGGCGAGGTCTTCGTTCGTACGCATCTGTCGCAAGACATCTGCGTACGTGCCCTCAGGTGCTTTGACGACAATCGCCTCTCCCCTCTCCCTGACGCGACGTTTGCGTCGTTGGGGTCGGGGTTTGACTTTTCCCGTCTCCGTACCATTGGGCCTTCCCCTTTTGCGCGATACCGTTTGCCATCCGGTATTCGCGCTCGTCGGCTCACCTGCCTTTTCTGCAGGGCCTTCCACCCGCTTGGAAGCGCTGGCTGCAGGATCCTGCCGGACAGACGGATCCTCCGCTCTTTTTTTAGGGTCACCGGGTCTGAGTTCCCCGGGAGACCCTCTCTTACGTTTGCTGTTGCCAGCAAACGCAAGGCCGCCCTCTGGGCAAAGGCATTGACCTTCTTCGGGCGAATGGTGTCCGCCCTCAGAGGGGTCTCAGCCGGCCCTCGCTCCTTTGGTCCGGCCTCGGGCTCCGCAAGACGTTCCACCACAGCTTTGTTGGCTGCGATGAAAAGCTGCATCACCCTAGCTAGCGTCTCGCGTATTTCCTTGTGGATGTTGGACTTCCCCTTCACACATTCCACAAGGTCAGCGATGCCAGCCATGGCCGTGACCAACTCTACTGGAGCTCCTGGATCTTGGAGTTCCGGGGAGCTCAGTAGGTCCTCCAGCGCTTCCTGTACTTGTTCGTACGGGTCCGCTCGAACCTCGCTCGATGTTTCCACCGACTTCGCCGTCGGGTCCATCGGGTTGGCAGATTGCCTAACCGGCGAACGCCTAAGGCCACTCCCGCCAAACGGTTTCGGGCTCTCGCCTTTATCCGTTACGTCCCTTTTTGTTTTGTTTAGATTTTTGCTCATTTTGAATCCCACGAGTAGCTAGGTAACAAACGGTCCACTGCGCCAGTGACCTGCTTAGCGCAGCAAGGACTGGGATACTGTGGGGTGTGTCCCGGTGCCCCACAGGCAACCGTTAGAGACTGGCGTGACTTAACGACCCGCCAGCCTTCCAGGTACATCGGCACGGTTAAGCTTTACACCTTCACCAATGGAGTCGGTTTCCGATAGTAATTCCATTGCCGTGATCAAAATTCGATAGCGAGGGTCTTCATAAAGGGGGGGTAGTTCTCTCGGCCGTACATCTGCATAAAGCAGACACGTTTCCACTCTGCACCACGGGGAGGTGGAACTACTTCGCAGGTGGAACTACCGTCGCTTGTCAAACCGTTGCTTGTCAAACCGTTGCCTTTTTACCGAATTTTTCAGTATGCCTCCGCCTCGCCAATAGTTTGGCCATCACGGACAGTGCATTACAGGTCACCCGGAAGCGTTTTGTAATTGCTGTTTTGTAGTTACTCATTTAATTAACAAGTTTTTGTTTGACGAAAGAAGCTTGTTTTTAACTCGAGTTTGGCTTCTATTACTTCTTATATGTCTTTAGACCTTATCTTACTTTGGTACGATGGTCACTGCTGAGAGAAGATCCACGTTTTTAGCCACATGTCAAACTGAGGCAGTATTCTTACTGGCATAAATATGTACGCATGACATTCCGGTCCAAAGTTTTGTCAGAGAACCGCCAAAGGGGTCGTCCATATCAACTGTTCAAAGTTTTTGCGACAGTGACGGAATTAAGATCAACTCGGACGCAGGAATTCCTCAGACTTACTACTAGACTAGAGCAAAACAACCCTTTGGATACATGTTGTGCTCGTTTCAATGAAATAGTTAGTAACTTTGATTTTAATATTTCTAAGGCTGTGTTCAAAAGTAGAATAAGATAGTATCTTTTTGTAATGTGTAATCTCTAAATGTCTGCAAAGACTGAATAAATAAATAAATTATACGTTGGATTGACATGAAAATTCCCACATAGAAGTTTCGAAAGACGTTCTATTGCTTTAAGGGAAAATCCCGGAAAAAAAACAACAACAGTTGCTTTCAGGCTTCAAATTCGGTTCAAGGATCGGAAAAAGGAGTCGTCCGTATTATCTGGTCACTGTTTTGCAATATTGTCTTAATTCTCCATAGGTAGTAAAATGAAAATTGGCACATGAGAATTTTACAGAACAGGTAATTTATTTCAGGTGTCAAGTTTCGGATAGTGGTTCAAATGAGAGGGTCGCTCAAATTAGTTGTTCACTGTTTTTGCAATTTTTATTTTTTTCTACGACACTTTACCATCCTTTCCGGGTCATCGATTACTGAAAAGGGTCGTCTATATTAACTGATCACTGTTTTCAAGTTATTGACGTTATTATGTATGTGTGTGTGTGTGTGTATGTGTTTTGAGGCACGAAAATCAATTTAAATTATCGAATTTCGGGCCATGTGACGATAAAAAAAGTTGTCCACATTCAAAGTTCAGTGTTTTGTGCAAAAATGTTGTGGGAGGCAGTCAATTTATACATGGTATCCAATTTTAGTGTGAAGATCGTCGATCGTCAAAGGAGTCGTGCAAATAAATAAATAGTACATGTTTTTTTTTTATAAATTCGTGATTTTGCAACCGAATCGAGAAGAAAACGCTCTCATATGTTTTTTATTAGAAAGCCGATCAACCTCTGAATTTGAATTTCAAATTGAAGGACAAGAAAAAGTGGTCATTTTAAACACTGTTAAATGTTTTACCCGATACAATTTTAACAATAAATGCATCTAATTCAGTTTTTTCAAATCATCTTCATATATTAATGATTGAAAACGAAACGAAGTTCGTACGGGATCAGCTTGTTGATAAAAATAACGCCACTGTTTTATAAAATCCTTACAGTGTCCAATAACGAAGCTTTAGACCACAACGAAGAATTGAATGGGTAATACCTAGAAACAATCTGAACAGCCGTCGTATAGGTAATCTTTCGCTTATCATTTTGGACAGTCTGATTGAAGGTGTTTACACTCTGAGAGAGAATGACTTTAGAAATTTTGTCATTTCATAACAGTTCATCGACCGACCGCAAATCGGCTCCATGTGCAATCAGTGCTTCCGCCGTGAATTTGGAACAGTAGGTGTATAGATGCATCTATCTGGGGAAAGCCACAAAGTCGATGAAAAAATATTATCTTACAGGGTACCCGGTCATTTGGCTGATTATGGTAGGCACTTTAAAAATAAACAAGTTACTCAATCTATGTTTAAAAGTGAAATTTTATTGTGCTTATGGTACGGAATCAATTTTTCTATACTTATGAGAAAACATAGTTTGTAGAAATGAAACTAACCTAGTAAATGATCTAATGTCTCCGGTTTAAAAATAAGGAACTATCACTAAATTGTTACTGAGCTTTCTCTTCCGACAGCTTAAAACCGTTGAGCTGCTCGGTGATTTTCCCAATAGGTTTATCTTTTTCATACATTTCCTGCTGTTTCAGAAGATCCTTGATCGTCACCGTGTTACCATTGTTGTCGACTCCCAGCAGAAGATCTGTTTGTGTTCTAACTTCGTTCCATGCGAAATCGATGTCTTCCGGTTTGGGATCCAGGCCAGCGATCATGAACCTTATGATAAACTTCCCCTGGTAAGTTGCCGGAATCATGTAAACCTTCTTGCGCTTTGTAATGTTCTCTAGCAACTGCTTGGAAGGAGCATCTTCACCTTTCAGACGATAGCATACTAAACACAGCGTCGAAGACGTGACTTCAAATCTGTCATCAGCACGAACGTAGTTCTCAAACTGCTTAGCCAGACTTATCTGGAACCGAAGTGTTTCCCGGATTTTTTCAGCACCCATCATTTTAAGGGTAAACCAGACCTTTAACGATCGGAATCGTCTTCCTAGCTGAATCTGCCAATGGCGATAATCGGGAGCTTTACTCTGACCCTGGTATTTATGCTGCAAATAGATACGATCGACACTGAATGCTTCGGTGATCTTTCCAGCATCCTTAAACCACATGGCGCAACAGTCGAAATTTACGAATAACCACTTGTGCAGATTGAAATTGAGAGAGTCCGCAGCTTCTAATCCTTTCATGATCCAAGCGTATTCCTCCAGACAGAAAGAAGCTCCGGCATAGGCTGCATCGATATGCAACCAGATTTTGATCTCGGAACATATTGGACCAATTTCTTCCAGGTCGTCGTAAGCGCAGGTACCAGTGGTTCCCAGAGTGGCCACCATAACAACCGGGAACAAACCTTTGGCCTTATCCTCCTCAACGGCATCCCTTAATGTTCTGCCTCTTAATATACAATCATCATCCGCCGGAAGCAATCGCATCTTGATGGCTCCCAAAATACCTGACTTTTCAACGGCGCTATTACTTTGATCACTCGTATAGGCTACCAAACGTCCTCGAATCTCTGCCTCCGTCAGCTCCGGATGTTCGACCTTCAACCTCCGAACAGCTTGTTCCCGGGCCACGAGAACCGCAATGAAGATCGATTCACTTGCGGAACCCTGTATGATACCACCACCGTTACCATCATCACAGTTCAGGAAGCACTTCGGCAGATTCAACAGTTGACCCAACCAGTTCATCATGATCACCTCGAGTTCGGTGCACGCCGGACTACAAATCTACAAAACAAAATGGAAATATACTTTTCAAAAGTTTATCTTATAAGTTGAATAGCTGAAGCTTACCCAACTGAAACCAACAACCCCCAATCCGGCAGCGATCGTTTCGGCCACGATCGATGAGTACGAAGTCTGTGATGGGTAGAAGGCATGGAAGTTCGGTGATTGCCAGTGAGTAAGCCCAGGGAGAATGCACCGTTTGAAGTCCTCCATCGATGATTTCCAGTCGTCGCCCTGCTCGGGAATTTCCTTGGGCAGCAGTTCGTGGAGGTAGCCCGGTTCAACGGACGGAAGGACGTCTCTAAAATTATAGACATAAAACATAGCCTAGTTAAGTAATCTATCTTTCCAGTGTAGACCTATTCGAAGGTGTAAATTTTAATCAATGATTCTCTTCAGAAGCCTAAGGAGAGTTTCATTATGCCTAAATCGTTTCGGATGACGTTTAAACAGCTGATTTCGCTGAGTGTTGTTTTTTACAGTTCAAATTAAAACATTATGTTTCGTGAGCTCCTGTATTCACAATTTTCGTGAATGAGCAGTATTTTCCCTTGAAAACGCAAAAATATCGTGCATAAATGGTGAACTATTCCCATCCCCAACAATTCGCTGAGTCGGTTGGCAAAAATGAAGAAAGTAAGCATTGTAGCAGTTCGAAATGCGTTCCGAAACTATGAAGAGGAAAGCAGCTTCGTTGACAAAAAATCTAGACGGAATCCGGGTCCGGTGGACAAAACTTTGGACCGGAGAGTCAAGCGTGCTTACGCCAGTACGAAGACAGCCTCAAATTTTCAAAATTGTCAAAATTGTCAAAATTGTCAAAATTGTCAAAATTGTCAAAATTGTCAAAATTGTCAAAATTGTCAAAATCGTCAAAATTGTCAAAATTGTCAAAATTGTCAAAATTGTCAAAATTGTCAAAATTGTCAAAATTGTCAAAATTGTCAAAATTGTCAAAATTGTCAAAATTGTCAAAATTGTCAAAATTGTCAAAATTGTCAAAATTGTCAAAATTGTCAAAATTGTCAAAATTGTCAAAATTGACAAAATTGTCAAAATTGTCAAAATCGTCGAAATTGTCAAAATTGTCAAAATTGTCAAAATTGTTAATTTTGTCAAAATTTGTTAAAATTGTCAAAATTGTCAAAATTGTCAAAATTGTCAAAATTGTCAAAATTGTCAAAATCGTCAAAATTGTCAAAATTGTCAAAATTGTCAAAATTGTCAAAATTGTCAAAATTGTCAAAATTGTCAAAATTGTCAAAATTGTCAAAATTGTCAAAATTGTCAAAATTGTCAAAATTGTCAAAATTGTCAAAATTGTCAAAATTGTCAACATTGTCAAAATTGTCAAAATTGTCAAAATTGTCAAAATTGTCAAAATTGTCAAAATTGTCAAAATTGTTAAAATTCTCAAAATTCTCAAAATTGTCAAAATTGTCAAAATTGTCAAAGTTGTCAAAATTGTCAAAATTGTCAAAATTGTCAAAATTGTCAAAATTGTCAAAATTGTCAAAATTGTCAAAATTGTCAAAATTGTCAAAATTGTCAAAATTGTCAAAATTGTCAAAATTGTCAAAATTGTCAAAATTGTCAAAATTGTCAAAATTGTCAAAATTGTCAAAATTGTCAAAATTGTCAAAATTGTCAAAATTGTCAAAATTGTCAAAATTGTCAAAATTGTCATAATTGTCATAATTGTCAAAATTGTCGAAATTGTCAAAATTGTCAAAATTGTCATAATTGTCAAAATTGTCAAAATTGTCAAAATTGTCAAAATTGTCAAAATTGTCAAAATTGTCAAAATTGTCAAAATTGTCAAAATTGTCAAAATTGTCAAAATTGTCAAAATTGTCAAAATTGTCAAAATTGTCAAAATTGTCAAAATTGTCAAAATTGTCAAAATTGTCAAAATTGTCAAAATTGTCAAAATTGTCAAAATTGTCAAAATTGTCAAAATTGTCAAAATTGTCAAAATTGTCAAAATTGTCAAAATTGTCAAAATTGTCAAAATTGTCAGAATTTTCAAAATTGTCAAAATTGTCAAAATTGTCAAAATTGTCAAAATTGTCAAAATTGTCAAAATTGTCAAAATTGTCAAAATTGTCAAAATTGTCAAAATTCTCAAAATTCTCAAAATTGCCAAAATTGTCAAAATTGTCAAAATTGTCAAAATTGTCAAAATTGTCAAAATTGTCAAAATTGTCAAAATTGTCAAAATTGTCAAAATTGTCAAAATTGTCAAAATTGTCAAAATTGTCAAAATTGTCAAAATTGTCAAAATTGTCAAAATTGTCAAAATTGTCAAAATTGTCAAAATTGTCAAAATTGTCAAAATTGTCAAAATTGTCAAAATTGTCAAAATTGTCAAAATTGTCAAAATTGTCAAAATTGTCAAAATTGTCAAAATTGTCAAAATTGTCAAAATTGTCAAAATTGTCAAAATTGTCAAAATTGTCAAAATTGTCAAAATTGTCAAAATTGTCAAAATTGTCAAAATTGTCAAAATTGTCAAAATTGTCAAAAGTGTCAAAATTGTCAAAATTGTCAAAATTGTCAAAATTGACAAAATTGTCAAAATTGTCAAAATTGTCAAAATTGTCAAAATTGTCAAAATTGTCAAAATTGTCAAAATTGTCAAAATTGTCAAAATTGTCAAAATTGTCAAAATTGTCAAAGTTGTCAAAATTGTCAAAATTGTCAAAATTGTCAAAATTGTCAAAATTGTCAAAATTGACAAAATTGTCAAAAGTGTCAAAATTGTCAAAATTGGCAAAATTGTCAAAATTGTCAAAATTGTCAAAATTGTCAAAATTGTCAAAATTGTCAAAATTGTCAAAATTGTCAAAATTGTCAAAATTGTCAAAATTGTCAAAATTGTCAAAATTGTCAAAATTGTCAAAATTGTCAAAATTGTCAAAATTGTCAAAATTGTCAAAATTGTCAAAATTGTCAAAATTGTCAAAGTTGTCAAAATTGTCAAAATTGTCAAAATTGTCAAAATTGACAAAATTGACAAAATTGACAAAGTTGTAAAAAATTGTCAAAATTGTCAAAATTGTCAAAATTGTCAAAATTGTCAAAATTGTCAAAATTGTCAAAATTGTCAAAATTGTCAAAATTGTCAAAATTGTCAAAATTGTCAAAATTGTCAAAATTGTCAAAATTGTCAAAATTGTCAAAATTGTCAAAATTGTCAAAATTGTCAAAATTGTCAAAATTGTCAAAATTGTCAAAATTGTCAAAATTGTCAAAATTGTCAAAATTGTCAAAATTGTCAAAATTGTCAAAATTGTCAAAATTGTCAAAATTGTCAAAATTGTCAAAATTGTCAAAATTGTCAAAATTGTCAAAATTGTCAAAATTGTCAAAATTGTCAAAATTGTCAAAATTGTCAAAATTGTCAAAATTGTCAAAATTGTCAAAATTGTCAAAATTGTCAAAATTGTCAAAATTGTCAAAATTGTCAAAGTTGTCAAAATTGTCAAAATTGTCAAAATTGTCAAAATTGTCAAAATTGTCAAAATTGACTAAATTGACAAAATTGACAAAATTGTAAAAAATTGTCAAAATTGTCAAAATTGTCAAAATTGTCAAAATTGTCAAAATTGTCAAAATTGTCAAAATTGTCAAAATTGTCAAAATTGTCAAAATTGTCAAAATTGTCAAAATTGTCAAAATTGTCAAAATTGTCAAAATTGTCAAAATTGTCAAAATTGTCAAAATTTTCAAAATTGTCAAAATAGTCAAAGTAGACAAAATTGACAAAATTGACAAAATTGACAAAATTGACAAAATTGACAAAATTGACAAAATTGAAAAAAATTGACAAAATTGACAAAATTGACAAAATTGACAAAAATGACAAAAATGACAAAAATGACAAAATTGACAAAATTGAAAAAATTGACAAAATTGACAAAATTGAAAAAATTGACAAAATTGACAAAATTGACGAAATTGATACAATTGACAAAATCGACAAAATTGACAAAATTGTCAAAATTGTCAAAATTGTCAAAATTGTCAAAATTGTCAAAATTGTCAAAATTGTCAAAATTGTCAAAATTGTCAAAATTGTCAAAATTGTCAAAATTGTCAAAATTGTCAAAATTGTCAAAATTGTCAAAATTGTCAAAATTGTCAAAATTGTCAAAATTGTCAAAATTGTCAAAATTGTCAAAATTGTCAAAATTGTCAAAATTGTCAAAATTGTCAAAATTGTCAAAATTGTCAAAATTGTCAAAGTTGTCAAAATTGTCAAAATTGTCAAAATTGACAAAATTGACAAAATTGACAAAATTGACAAAGTTGTAAAAAATTGTCAAAATTGTCAAAATTGTCAAAATTGTCAAAATTGTCAAAATTGTCAAAATTGTCAAAATTGTCAAAATTGTCAAAATTGTCAAAATTGTCAAAATTGTCAAAATTGTCAAAATTGTCAAAATTGTCAAAATTGTCAAAATTGTCAAAATTGTCAAAATTGTCAAAATTGTCAAAATTGTCAAAATTGTCAAAATTGTCAAAATTGTCAAAATTGTCAAAATTGTCAAAATTGTCAAAATTGTCAAAATTGTCAAAATTGTCAAAATTGTCAAAATTGTCAAAATTGTCAAAATTGTCAAAATTGTCAAAATTGTCAAAATTGTCAAAATTGTCAAAATTGTCAAAATTGTCAAAATTGTCAAAATTGTCAAAATTGTCAAAATTGTCAAAATTGTCAAAATTGTCAAAATTGTCAAAATTGTCAAAATTGTCAAAATTGTCAAAATTGTCAAAACTGTCAAAATTGTCAAAATTGTCAAAATTGTCAAAATTGTCAAAATTGTCAAAATTGTCAAAATTGTCAAAATTGTGTCAACATTGAAAAAATTGACAAAATTGTCAAAATTGTCAAAATTATCAAAATTGAAAACATTGTCAAAATTGTCAAAATTGTCTAAAATGTCTAAATTGTCAAAATTTTCAAAATTGTCCAAATTGACAAAATTGACAAAATTGACAAAAATTTATAAAATTAACAAAATTGACAAAATTGACAAAATTGACAAAATTGACAAAATTGACAAAATTGACAAAATTGACAAAATTGACAACATTGTCAAAATTGTCAAAATTGTCAAAATTGTCAAAATTGTCAAAATTGTCAAAATTGTCAAAATTGTCAAAATTGTCAAAATTGTCAAAATTGTCAAAATTGTCAAAATTGTCAAAATTGTCAAAATTGTCAAAATTGTCAAAATTGTCAAAATTGTCAAAATTGTCAAAATTGTCAAAATTGTCAAAATTGTCAAAATTGTCAAAATTGTCAAAATTGTCAAAATTGTCAAAATTGTCAAAATTGTCAAAATTGTCAAAATTGTCAAAATTGTCAAAATTGTCAAAATTGTCAAAATTGTCAAAATTGTCAAAATTGTCAAAATTGTCAAAATTGTCAAAATTGTCAAAATTGTCAAAATTTTCAAAATTGTCAAAATTGTCAAAATTGTCAAAATTGTCAAAATTGTCAAAATTGTCAAAATTGTCAAAATTGTCAAAGTTGTCAAAATTGTCAAAGTTGTCAAAATTGTCAAAATTGTCAAAATTGTCAAAATTGTCAAAATTGACTAAATTGACAAAATTGACAAAATTGTAAAAAATTGTCAAAATTGTCAAAATTGTCAAAATTGTCAAAATTGTAAAAATTGTCAAAATTGTCAAAATTTTCAAAATTGTCAAAATTGTCAAAATTGTCAAAATTGTCAAAATTGTCAAAATTGTCAAAATTGACAAAATTGTCGAAAGTGTCAAAATTGTCAAAATTGGCAAAATTGTCAAAATTGTCAAAATTGTCAAAATTGTCAAAATTGTCAAAATTGTCAAAATTGTCAAAATTGTCAAAATTGTCAAAATTGTCAAAATTGTCAAAATTGTCAAAATTGTCAAAATTGTCAAAATTGTCAAAATTGTCAAAATTATCAAAATTGAAAACATTGTCAAAATTGTCAAAATTGTCAAAATTGTCAAAATTGTCAAAATTGTCAAAATTGTCAAAATTGTCAAAATTGTCAAAATTGTCAAAATTGTCAAAATTGTCAAAATTGTCAAAATTGTCAAAATTGTCAAAATTGTCAAAATTGTCAAAATTGTCAAAATTGTCAAAATTGTCAAAATTGTCAAAATTGTCAAAATTGTCAAAATTGTCAAAATTGTCAAAATTGTCAAAATTGTCAAAATTGTCAAAATTGTCAAAATTGTCAAAATTGTCAAAATTGTCAAAATTGTCAAAATTGTCAAAATTGTCAAAATTGTCAAAATTGTCAAAATTGTCAAAATTGTCAAAATTGTAAAAATTGTCAAAATTGTCAAAATTTTCAAAATTGTCAAAATTGTCAAAATTGTCAAAATTGTCAAAATTGTCAAAATTGTCAAAATTGTCAAAATTGTCAAAATTGTCAAAATTGTCAAAATTGTCAAAATTGACTAAATTGACAAAATTGACAAAATTGTAAAAAATTGTCAAAATTGTCAAAATTGTCAAAATTGTCAAAATTGTCAAAATTGTCAAAATTGTCAAAATTGTCAAAATTTTCAAAATTGTCAAAATAGTCAAAGTTGACAAAATTGAAAAAATTGACAAAATTGACAAAATTGACAAAATTGACAAAATTGACAAAATTGACAAAATTGACGAAATTGACAAAATTGACATCATAATGGTGAACCAAATGTTATGAAAATAAACAACATATTTAATTCATTTGATTTATTTAATTTATTTAATTGATTTATTTTATTTTATTCACTTAATTTATTGAATATATTTAATTTTTAAATATATTCAACAACAAATGCTCACACTCAAAACATATTCAAAACTGAAATTTTTGATTCCGTACTTTAAAACAAATTCAGCAACAGGATTCAAAACTGAAAAAAAGTATTTCGAAATGTAGCCACAGAGCAAGCAATAGGATATTTCACGATCAGGTTTCGATTCGCACACTTGAACTCAATATATTCCGTAGCCGCTTTCTTTATTATTTTCCAATTCACAATGTGCTTGAAGTTATGTAAGAAGCTTTGTACATTCATTATGTTTGACGTTGTTTACTTGATACATACATTTAGTGTAACATTTCATATCCGTTTTACATACTAGTTTGTACAAAAAAAGATTCAATATTAGGTCGCCTTGCAACTCAAGTTATGTGCACGTTTTCTCAATATCGCAAGCTTTTTTGCTGTGTAGGTTAATTTTTAACATAGTACAGATTTTTGAAAATCCTCCTGTAATTCTTAGAATGACCTCAAATCATCAGACTCAAAATATATTGTTCCATCCACAATTTTACTTAAATACAATTTTTTTCAATTCTTTAATGGTAACTTGTGTTTTATTTTCAAGAAAATCGGGAACATCACTGATTTTTCAACTATAACCTCGGCACTTTCCATCAATATTTATTTTTTGGAAATTTAAAACACTCAGCACATTGCGGAAAATTCAAAAAATTTCTAGAAGGTGACTTAAGGATTGATCAATCAACTAGAAATTCAATACGTATCAAAACTGACCAATAGCTAGGTTTCTCATCGGAGCGATGAATTTGGTCAATCTTTATTTTGCACATGATCTTTTTTACCTTTCACGAATCGTCTCCAGATAGTCTGCCACAAAATCGATCGCAGCTCTTCCAAACTCCCGAAATTCGTTCACATCCATATTAGCCATTTTGAGGTTTGGGTTTCCTTCTTACACTCAACAGTTCATACACTTAAATTTTTTAAGTTTTTTCGCCCAACAGATCACAGTCTTTGTTAGAGTCCCAATTGATCATCAATTTCACTAGGCAGTCTCTTGATAAGTCTCGGTTACATTGTCACAAAACACCTTTCACGAGAGAAAAACACGCACAGTCCCAAATCCAGCCAGCAACTGAGCAAAAGTCCCATGGCCAGGTCTTATTTATGCAAGGAACCGCTGACTGGACACAACAAAAGTGCCTCTAGACCACGAGCTCAGATACCTCCGAAAATGCAAAAAAAAACAACCAACGATCAACCGACAAACTAAATGAAGTCCACTCCAGTGACCCCCCGAATGACTCGTCGTCACAACCCAACCCCAATCCGCGCCTCATGTATGCGTAAACACTTTCATACAGAAAAAAAGAGTATCAACCGACGGCCATATATTACAACAATGGCACAATGACCTGATCGGCAGCAGCCACATAATCGCTACACCGGAAGGGACCAAGAAAAAAGGGGGTCCCTTCATCGCGAAGCGCAAGTGCAGTCCCGTCGCGTCAGGTAAATACGCATCCTCCTAGAGATAGATGTGAATCCCAGTTTCTCGAGAAGAGATCACTTAGAAGCGGCATAACTACCTAATGCACGAATGATAAACAAACAAAACGGTTCGGCATCCTTACTTAAGCTTCAAAGTGTGTCTTCCAGAGGCTTTTCAAGTACCTGCAGGATTTCGAAGATCGAGTAGCTTTACAGTTTTAAATTTAAAATACTCATCTGCACGAAGTAGCTAAGCTGTATCAGATAAGAGGGGCAATAGTTTGCAGCTTCGTCTTGCTGGAGATTTTTTTTTGTCCAACCTAAAAAAAACAGGTGATCGATTGAGCGTGAATTGGGTGGGATTCAGTGGCTACGAGCAAAATCTGATGTAATGGACAATTACCTGAAGAGGGATTCTCCAAGCATTTTTTTGTTTAACATAACCCATAGCTGGGCTGATTATGCTCAGGAGTTGATTCAACATAGGGTGGCTGTTTCGTTTTGAATTTTTGTTCAAAAGGAAAAACCTGCTTCTGAAGTTAGTTTTGAATTTTGATTTTCAGATATTTATGAAATATTGCTTTGACCCAATCCACCAAATTCATAGTTTGTATAATGTTTAACCTTCTATTATTTCAAATGCTTGTTATGGGTGATAAAAATAAACTTGAAAACGGCTTATTATGACTGTATGTCCTCAATGCACAAGGAATCTATCTAACAATTTGTCGTAAAAATGGGCGTGGAGAAAATTTTGACGCCCTCCCTCCCCTACAAATTAAGGGTAGAATTTATGAAAAGTTAGATTTTAGGTGGGAAAATATCAACATAATCAACAAATTTATGTACATTAGGGTGTGTCGAATTGTAAGTTTTTACGAATTTCAAAAATCCTGTAGTCTAAAAAGTTTTCTTTTCGGTCAAAACGAACGACAGAATTTCTGCAGATTTTTTTAAATAAGATTTAAATACTCGGGTTTTGATTTGAAATTTGGTATGGCAAAACGCGAAAATTTGTTAGGAGAATGTCCGTTTTTTGGTTTTTATTAAATAGTTTGTTCTCACGCAATGCAAATGAAGTTCCAGTATGTGGAGCTTACTGGAAAATTCTCGAACTACAACTTTGCTGAAGGCGGCAAAACGGTGAGAGTAGCGAGAAATTAAATAAGTTAAAACACTTGAAACAGAGCAATCTTTTTTCATGAAATTAAACTAGCAACACTAACAGATTTTCCGTAAATTTTTCAGAAATGTAGTTTTAACAAGAACGTTATTGATTTAAGGGTTACTAGAAATGAAGAGTTACCAGATGCCATGATTTTACAAAGAATAAACTTAAATCAGGTAGAACTGTCTTTTTTTCTTCACATTTTGATTAGTATTAAACACGAACTTAAAATTAAATATTTGTACAAATTGAATTTTGAATTAAGTTTAGGCATTTCCAATGCGTGCAACCACTATCTTAACCACCCGTTCGATTCCTTGGCTAAAAAGTGACACGGTCAAAATTTGGTCAAGGGAAAACGCGTGTAAATCAGTGAAATCGTTTATTTAAAAAATCAAATTAAATTTCTTTTTCAAGTTTAATTAGTATAAAATTCAGGAAAAATATTCAGTTAGGCTTCCGCTTTTCCAAAACCAAATTGCCGGGCCTTACGCTTAATCCCTGTCATCAGATTTTTTACAGCCACCTTGTCCACCTTCTTCGCCGCAGAAAGCCAGTTTGCCTTGAACTGCTGCTCGTCCTTAGCAGTTTTTTTGGTCTTCTTTAGATTCCGCTTGACAATAGCCCAGTATTTCTAAATTGGGCGGATCTCTGGCGTGTTGGGAGGGTTCTTGTCCTTGGGAACCACCTGCACGTTGTTGGCGGCGTACCACTCCATGGCCTTTTTACAGTAATGGCAAGATGCCAAATCCGGCCAAAACAGTACGGAACAAACGTGTTTCTTCAGGAAAGGCAGCAGACGTTTATTCAAACACTCTTTCACGTAAATTTCTTGGTTGACAGTCCCGGAAGCTATGAAAATGCTGCTTCTCAAGCCACAGTTACAGATGGCTTGCCAAACCAGATATTTCTTCGCGAACTTTGACAGTTTCATGTGCTTGAAAATATCTGCTACCTTTCCCCTTCCTTTTGCCGTATAAAACTCCTGTCCTGGAAGCTGCTTGTAGTCGGCTTTGACGTAGGTTTCGTCGTCCATTACCACGCAGTCAAACTTCGTCAGCATCGTCGTGTACAGCCTCTGGGATCGCGCTTTGGCCGTCGTATTTTGTTTATCATCGCGATTTGGAGTCACTACCTTCTTGTAAGTCGATAGTCCGGCTCGTTTTTGGCTCGATGCACGGTTGTAGACGATACCCAGCTTATTTGCGGCATCTTGGAGAGAGAGGTTAGGGTTTCGCTTGAAACTGCCGGCAACTCTCTTTGTCGTCTCAGCGGCTTCCGGTTTTCGATTTTCCACCGATCCAGACTTCCTGGCTGTCGACAAACGTTCCCCAAACACTTTAATTACATTTGTGACGGTTGATTTGGCAACTTTTAGCGATTTTGCCAGCTTTGCGTGCGAGTAGCTCGGATTTTCGCGATGCGCGAGCAAAATTTTGATACGCTGCTCTTCTTCCTTGGACGGCATTTTGACTACTGAAGAGTGAATTCCAAAATCAAAATAGGAGCCACATTCTACACACACACATTCAAAATGAGGGGTGTTCAGGGTTTTTAAATGCAAAATTGAAAGAAATACGTCAAGTTGATATTGACCAAATTTTGACCGTATCACCCTTTATAACAGGCATGTCAAACTCGTTTAAGGGTGCGGGCCGCATTAAAAATTCTCTATGACGTAGAGGGCCTCAGCCAAAATCAGTTAGAAAACATAACATATTAGTTTCGCGGAGATAAGATACAATGAAATGGAATATAGTTATAAGTAAACTTGGAATGAAATTTTCGGTTAAATTTTTATGTAAGCTTTTAATGTTTAACATTCTTATATTATAATAATAATTATTATATCTCAGGTTGAAGTTTATTTGTCACTGACACTTTCATTATTGATGATAAAGTTTTATCAGATAATCTCGAACGATGAGAAGTTTTTGTAGCTTTCTTTATGGGAAAAAACTGCTCACATAGATAGCTACTTTTAAACATAGCAAGAATTCTGGCAACAAATTTCCGTAACTCAACGTAGCGTTCAGGCAAATAGCTGTATAATTTTGGTACAGCCACTTCAATGTATTTCGCTTTTGATAAAGAATCGCACTGCAGCTCTATCAACTCTAGTTGCAAATTATTAGCAGCATTTTTAGGAGCAAACGAAAATAGAGATAGAAACAACGAAAATTCTTGCTCGTATGAATTAAAGTCACGAAAACGGCTTTTGAATTCATCTAGTAACGATTCTAGGTGAAGAACGTACCCAGCTAACATGAAATCGTAATAGAAATGATAATCTAAATCGAATATTAAGACATTTTCAATAACTATCGTAAACAAGTTGGTATTGAGTGATTTTCTATAATTTATATACGACAAGTTAGTTAGTTAATGATCCCGCGCCGATCCTCCGGTGCATAGGGCCGTGGTAAAAGACCTCCACTGTTGACGATCCGGAGCCAGCGTCTTCACCTGGTCCCAGTCAAGATTCTCGTCGACAGTTCGGATTTCAGCGGCTAGGCTTCGCCGCCACGAATTTCTGGGTCTGCCTCTTCTTCGATGACCTTCTAGATTCCAATCTAGAGCCTATCTGCAAATCTCGTTTTCATCTCTTCGCAGCGTGTGCCCAATCCATCTCCACTTATGTTCCCGAATCTCGATTTCTAGCGCCTTTTGATGACACCGGCGATGTAGTTCCTCATTCGAGATCCAGTTGCCAGGCCACCAAGCGCGGATGATATTCCGCAGGCAGCGGTTTACAAATACTTGCAGTTTTCGCGTCGTTACCGCATATGTGCACCAAGTTTCGCACCCGTACAGCAATACGGATTTGACGTTTGAGTTGAAGATTCGGATTTTTGTTCGTAGAGAGATCTGGCGTGACCGCCAGATGTTTCGGAGACTCGCAAACGCAAATCGGGCCTTTCTGATCCGTGTTTCGATGTCTTTTCTGGTACCACCATCAGGCGTAATCTGGCTACCAAGATACTGGAAGCACTCCACTTTCTCAACTTGTTGCCCAGCTACAATGAAACTGGAGGGATTTCCTGTGTTGATCTCCATCGACTTGGTCTTTCCGACATTGGCTTTTTAGACCTGCTGCCTTGGAACTTTCGGTGAGGTCGTCGAGTTTGCTCTGCATATCTGGTTGTGTTTGGGCGAGCAAAACAATATCGTCAGCCAGGTCAAGGTCGTTCAGTTGCTCCATTGTTGAAGGATTCCACGGCAATCCTCGGTTCGGTGCACAGTCAATCGATCCAATCAGAATCTCATCCATTACGATTAGAAAAAGTAGCGGTGATAGAATACATCCTTGTCTCACTCCAGCAGTTACCGGGATTGGTTCGGACAAGACCTTGCACGAAAATGCCTCATACTGTGCTTCGATGAGATGGACTAGTTTCTCTGGGACCCCTCGTCGCCTTAGAGCCGCCCAGATGTTTTCATGGTTAAGTCGGTCGAATGCTTTTTCGAAATCAACGAACACCAGCAGAAGAGAGTCCTGGAATTCGTTGATTTGTTCCAGTATGATTCGTAGCGTTGTGATGTGGTCCACACATGATCGTCGAGATCGGAATCCAGCTTGTTGCCGTCGGAGTGTAGCGTCTATTTTCTCCTGGATCCTGTTCAGAATCACTTTGCAGAGTACTTTGAGGGTTGTACAGATCAACGTTATGCCTCGCCAGTTACCGCACTCTGTCAGGTCTCCTTTCTTCGGGACCGACATACGACAAGCTTTGCCCAAAAAAGATTTCATCGGATAGCAGTTTAATCAATTCGTATCACCGGAAAATCTGTCGGTGTTGCTGATCAACCTGTATACACATCTCAGGTGGCGATGGAAATCCCGTGCTAAGTGTTAGTAAAAGTTTTTTGTAAACATTGAAACCATGACAATTTGTGACGTCAGTTGCATTTCCAAACAAACAACCAACAGCGAACTGGCTTGGCTCTGGAGTATTCAAACAGGTGTCTACATTCGAATAAGTTGTGAAACATGGAGAACGCAAAAATTTCTGGTTCCATTGTGTTGTCTATCAGGAAACTGGTTGTTCGTGATGTCAATAATGGTCAAACGCACCGGGAAGTGGCCAAGCACTACGAAATCAGCAAGTCAGCGGTATCAAAAATCATGAAGAAGATGACAACGTTCAGATCGGTGGTAGATCGCCCGGGAAGAGGACGGAAGCTCAAGACAGATGCCAGAACGGACAAGAAAATCGTTCTGGAGGTGAAGAAAATGCCAAAAATTACGATCCGGCAGATGCAGGAAGAGCTCCAACTTTCGGTTTCGCGTCGTACTGTCCGTCGCCGCATCCAAGCGAAGGAGTACCATAGCAGGATCACAGTGAGAAGGCCTTTCATCAGCCAGGTGAACAAGGCTAAGCGGATCAAGTTCGCCAAGGAACACGCCGATAAACCGCTCGAATACTGGAAAACGGTGTTGAGGGACGACGAATCCAAATTTGAGCTATTCAACCAGAAGAAGCGGGATCGTTTGTGGCGCAAGTCGGATAAAGAGCTCCAAGACCGCCATATTTAAGGAACAGTCAAGCACGGAGGAGGACTCGTTTGACTTATTTTGATACTCTGGAGCGTGCGTGGGAAGAACTCGACCCACAACACTTGCACGACCTTGTTGGAAGCATGCTTCCGAAAATCAATCATTTTGACTGAGCCATGCTTGACTACATTCAGAGCCAAAAAATCAAAGCAGTCAAATTTTCCTTCTTCAACCAAATCATACAAACAATCATGCATGACAACGACGCTTCTGTATTTGAAACACTTTTGTGATACATGATGAGGTAAAAAAGGACGCAGACTATCAGCAACGAACGTCTCGATGATGATTTCCTTCCCCCAACGACTTTCAACCTTTAGGATCATAACTGATATGTATCAGTTTTGAGCGATCTATGTAGGCTATCAGATGATTTTTTATTTTTCGTTTTGCCTAGAAGGACAAAATCATGACTAGGTAACCGCAATGAACTGTCCAGCATGTGCTACAGCTTTTTTGAACATGTGGTCCTGGTATTTATTCAGATTTTTCCTTTTGGAACATTAATGATCGTCTATCAATAACGAGCATTATCAACAATGATGCGAGGATAGACGTTCGGGAATGATTGAGGGAGCGACGTTCAAAATGTATCACCAAGTATGTCGATCACCGTCGATTAGCCACGTGACGAATAGCAACGGTAGCCTCCGGTGGGGCATGGTATATCTTCTTGTATCAAGTTAGTGTTGATTTTCGACATATATTCAATGGGTACTTTTACCACGTGCGTATCACAGCACTCGGAGGTAGCATCATTCTAGCTAGAAACCATTCCTGATTGCTTTTCTTGAGCGATTTTCCGACCACTGGTTGAAAGTATGCCTAAGCGCTTGAAGGAGGTGTTGAAGGCCATACCCATTATTAAATCGTTCTTGTTTGCCTTCAGTTTAATTTATTTGAAGCTGTACTAATCTGGACACTTTATGTTGCCCCTATTTTTTGGAATATTAACTGTTTTTTTTTCTATCAGAAAAAAAAATCTTTTTAACCAGTACAACATTAACAAAACTTGAAAAAAACATAATAAATAATAGGTATTTCAAAAATGATTACGATGTGTTTTCGTTGAA
Organism: Uranotaenia lowii; assembly: GCF_029784155.1. Lineage (NCBI taxonomy): Eukaryota > Metazoa > Arthropoda > Insecta > Diptera > Culicidae > Uranotaenia > Uranotaenia lowii. Next base: position 44,632,053 of record NC_073692.1, on the reverse strand, counting down.
TTTCGGCCAGAAAAATAAAAGAAATGGAAAAAAAACAATTTGGACACTTTATTTTGTCCCTCACTGTATGAAAAAAGGATTCGAATGCAACTCGTATTTTGAAATTTGGTCCACCCCACCCTGAGATGATCGAGTTTGAATTTTAAGTTCAGTTTTTGAAAAATGTTCCAACTTCAAGTAAATCTAATAATAATTTTCCTTTTACTTAAATGAGCATAATTTTGGTTGAAATTCGAAGGCTCAACGAAGTTTGTCGGTCAGCTAGTTTTTAAGAATTTCCTCTGTATTAAGTCCACCCCAAAGCCGAAGAAAAAACCAAAAATTGCATAACAGCAAGAAGGAAAACAAAACAATAAAACATCAATTCAGGTTACGGGCGAGGAATCGCCGGAAGAGATTTTTTTTTATTTTGGTTTATTGCTGAATCATCTCAAAATGCACCTCATTTCCCCTCCCCGTGTATGTTTTTATTGATAAATCAGCTGTCCGAGACCCAGAAAAGTGAAAACCAGTTCAACCCAGCCAGACTGACTGGGTTCGCGAAGACTTGAAAAAACACAACCTACCTTCGTAGGAATACAATTTGGCTAGATGGTCCTCCGCCTAAATAAATTTGTCGAATACTTATACCTACTTTTTCATCTTCCGCTGTTTTCAGCTGAGTCTGGCCGAGGAGGACTTTTCACTGCCTCTAGCGATGACAGTTTTTCGATTCACTATTCTGTTTTGGCTCTTATCGTTTCGACGTAGGTCTGTGATTTAAGTGTGAAGTAGCTTCAAGAAGCTATCCAAAAATATGTATTATTTAACCAGGTGATTGTTGAAGACTTTGGCTGGGGTGGTTTTGGGAGTTGTTGGATTATTTGGAGATAGTTGCGCGCGTAATTAACGGAGAAAACATGAATGGTACTTCTGCTGAAGCGATTGGAAGTGGGCAATGCGATGTTGAAGTGTTTTGTCTGAATTGTTTCAGCTTCAGTTAGAAATTTATGTAGGTTGCACGTGTTCATGTACATACATAACAAAATTCTTTTTTGTATCCTGAATCATAATATTTTAACTAGATCGGATAAAATTTCTGTTTTGAACGCATATTTGTAAACTCAAAGCAAAGAAAATTGCTCATTTTTGGGTCGTTCTAGCCAAAGGTTGAAGGAAAGATTTTTACCTGAGCGCGCGACCTCAAGTTTTTGCCCAATAACCTTGTTCATCATGATGCAACCGGATCGACTTATTGAATCATTTGTTGTTATGAGTTTGACTAGTGGATTGTTTTATATGATAAATGGAAGGTCACATTTGGATGTCGAAATTTGATAAACAGAAAAACAAATTTAGTTAAAAAAAAATCAAAATCTTTTTTAAAATATCAAATGTTTATTATTGGTTATAAAAGTTCTAATCCTGATTTTCTGAATTATAAACCTTAATCTGATCTTAGATATGTATGTTCCGAAACTTTGAGAAACTGAGAATTATTTTGTCTTTCGTGTCCTATTTATCATTCAAGTTGCTCAAAATGACAAAAAAAAAGTACAAAAATGACTAAAATGACAAAAATTGCAAAAATGACAGAAATATAAACAAAATTACAATAATGACAAAAAAAAACAAAATTGGCAAAAATGACAAAAAACCGACAAAATCGACAAAATTGGCAGAAATGACGAAAAATTCGGAAAAAAAATGACAAAAATGACAAAAATGACAAAAATGACAAAAATGACAAAAATGACAAAAATGACAAAATTGACAAAAATGACAAAAATGACAAAAATGACAAAAATGACAAAAATGACAAAAATGACAAAAATGACAAAAATGACAAAAATGACAAAAATGACAAAAATGACAAAAATGACAAAAATGACAAAAATGACAAAAATGACAAAAATGACAAAAATGACAAAAATGACAAAAATGACAAAAATGACAAAAATGACAAAAATGACAAAAATTACAAAAATTACAAAAATTACAAAAATTACAAAAATTACAAAAATGACAAAAATGACAAAAATGACAAAAATGACAAAAATGACAAAATTGACAAAAATGACAAAATTGACAAAAATGACAAAAATGACAAAAATGACAAAAATGACAAAAATGACAAAAATGACAAAAATGACAAAAATGACAAAAATGACAAAAATGACAAAAATGACAAAAATGACAAAAATGACTAAAATGACAAAACTGACAAAAATGACAAAAATAACAGAAATGATAAAAATGACAAAAATTACAAAAATGACAAAAATTACAAGAATTACAAAAATGACAAAAAAATGACAAAAATTACAAACATGACAAAAATGACAAAAATGACAAAATTGACAAAATTGACAAAATTGACAAAATTGACAAAAATGACAAAAATGACAAAATTAACAAAAGCGAAAAAAAATTACAAAAAATCATGTTTTTATTCTAACGTTTCGAATTACCAAATTGCTTTTTTTTTATTTCTGGAATCGAAAATTGTTCTTGATTTAATTTTTGTGAGGCTCTTCTTCTTCTTCTTCCTCTATTTGTGGCTGCGATGAGTCCAAAGCTTAATTAATCGGCAAATTTTGTTATATTCTTCAATTTTTTACGTCGTATTGAAATTTGTTTCAGTATTGTTGATTTTAATTCGATTTAATTTTCAATATTAATTTTGAAGATGAAAATCCCACTAAAGCAATCTTCATTTCAATATTAAACATAAATTCATTATTTTGTGGACAAGAACTAGTACTTGCATCAATTCCGACAAAGTCGTTGAATCAAAGCTTGTAGGTATCTCTTTCTTGCAAACAAAGCCTGTGAAATATTTCACTTCAATTTGAGCGCAAGCTTTAGTTTATACAAATTCCGCGAGAGGCGCTACGGTCAAAGCATCCAAAAGCTTGCACACAACTATTTGTATCATTCAATTTTTGATTTATATGTTGTTTACAAGTTTAGAGAATATGCAATGTTGAAAACATACTTGTGTACAATTTTAGTTTCAAAAATTTACGCTAGAGTCTCTGCAATCGATTTTAAGGTAGACGTGGCGATGGGACGTTTGAAAAAACAAATAAATTTGTGGACTTACGATGAAAATTCTGGATTCAGAACCAATATTTTGAAACAAAACAATTGTTTCAAAAATTTGCATTGAATTTGGGCAGGAATATATTTATAAAATTTCCCGTTACCGGTTTGGTGTGGAAAAGTATCCTCATACAAACATTTAAATGCGCAACAATCTTTTAAAAAATTTCGTCAATCGTTCTTGAACGTGTATAATTGACATAACATCGGTTGATTTTTTTTTTGTTTACCAACGGACACTGAAGTTTGAAATCGTTCAGTAGGCTGATCACAAAAACACGTTTTTAAACAAACACGTGAGTACGCAAGCAACTACAGATACGCGAGCTTCGATACCTGGAACCATGGCAGAGCTACCAAGTCTTTCGAAACAATCGCGGAACTTTCGCAACAGGGTCGACTCGTGTGCCGACGAACGAAAGGTACGAAAAACAACCGAAATCACCAGCTCGACCCATTACGTGCATATCATTGAGCGCGATAGTGATGATTCCGATCCGGAAATTACGTGTGTACGTCAGGTCCTATCAGCCCGTAAGCCGGAAACCTCATCTAATGCTGGTGGTATGATAACTGCGTGTCTGATGGACACAAGTTTGGCGGCACTGCAGCAGGCGCATATCGAGCGGAACCGATTCTTGGATCATGCACAAGACTGTACCGATTCCTATCGGCAGCGCTTGGTTGCCATCCAGAAGAAGCTGAAGGATTCGGGTGATGTTGGTGAACAGCTACGGCAAGTGGAACAGGGCTACGACACCCAACAGAAAGCCAAAGTTAAGAAATTGCTGGGACAAGTGGCCAACAGCCGACGAAGTCATCAGCAGCGCGAGCAACTGATAAAAGAAATGATGAATAAGATGGCCTAGGTCTCATTTTTCAACAAAAACATGCAATTTCAATGTGAAATAAACCTTGAAAGAATTAAAGATTTGCTGGACAGTAAAAAAACTTATCTTTTTATTTCATGGACCACGAAATTTCTTTCAAAATAAGTAAGTTTCTTCTTTTTTCATAGTGAATAAATTACTTTATTTAAAATTTACACAGTTAATAATCAACCAACATCAAGGGACATTTTCAAACATAACAATGAGAATACGATTATTGCTAGTTGGTTTTCCACTGAAGCATTATTACTTATTTACATCGAATGATGGTTACTTTTTCTTTACTTTGCATGGTCCCGCCTTTTGAGATTAGATTTTACAGTTATAATGCTATGTTTTCCTTCTAAAATACAATAGTAACGTGTATGATTGAATCGTATAGCTTCTTGTTACATTTCACTAACAACAGTTTTTTCTTTGTAGAGAGATTATCCGTTTGCTCGATAGGGTATGCGTATGAGAATGCCAGGAACAATGACAAGTTTACTTCTTTTCGGCCAACAGCTCATCGGCAGCGGCAGCCACTTCCTTCCAGGAGTAATCCATGTCGGATGCTTCGGTAAACCGAGAACAGACGGCCATTCGCAAAAAGTACACATCGTTGACTTTGGATGGGACCATGTGGATCTTGCCCCGTCCATTGATGCGTTTCAGCAGAGCTTCGTTCAATTCGTTGGTTCCCTTCAGCTTAAAGCAAACCAACCCCATCTGGACGGTGGTGAAAATTTCGAACCGACTGTCAGCCACGCAGAGCGACTCAAATTGCTTAGCAAAAGCGCAATGACGACGAATATGAGCCTGAATGTTTTCGACTCCGTACAGTCGCAGAACGAACCATAACTTCAGGGCACGGAAACGACGACCCAATGGAATCTGCCAGTGACGGTAGTCCGGGGCCGATCCCTGCATATCGTGCTTCAGATACAGTGGATCCACATTGAAAGCATTCACGATCCAGTACGGTTCCTTGAGCCACATGGCACTGCAGTCGAAGTTGACCAGCATCCACTTGTGCGGGTTGAAGTTGAACGAATCGGCCGTCTCGATACCGTTCATGTAGTGGCGATACTCCGGGCACACGAAAGCCGATCCCGCGTAGGCAGCGTCCACGTGGATCCAAACGTTGTTCTTGTTGCCGACCGGGCCCAGCTCGTCCAGGCGATCGAAGGCGCACGTGTTGGTCGTTCCCAGGGTGCACACGGCGTAGAACGGAATCAGCCCGTCGGCCAGATCCTGCTTGATGGCCTGTTCCAGAGTGTCTCCGCGCAGCTGCAGATTGGAATCGGCCTTCAGCGAACGGATCTTGACGCCTCCCAGCAGACCGGCACGTTCCACCGAGGAGTGGGATTGATCTGAAAAAAAGTGAAAATAACCGCAGATTAGAGGTTTTCGTTGAAAAAAATTAAACGGAACAGTATTTTAAAGACTTTTGATCTAAATTGAACATCAATAGGAATTTAAGTTTACGGTTTAAGATGGTCCTTCGTTGTTTTTCTTTATCAGACTTTCATGAAATATTATCGAAAATTATGTTGATAGTATAAATTTAGGCGTTTTCCTACCAATCTCAATAGAGGTCCTACGGATCAGTGTGATGTAAGTTCCAAATTCATCAATTTTGAGTTAATCTATATCTCAATCTACATCTACATTTCAATCTACATCTATTGACTACGCAACACAAGAGCAACAGCGGTGCGAAGAACACGAGAAAAGAGAAAAGGCGCAAAACATCAACAAAAACACTGGTCGTACACAAAGTTGGAGCTGGAAGAAAATTTGTGAATGTAAACATCAACAGCGTCCCTCTTCGACCGCAACTGGACACCGGGTCGGATATTTCGATCCTATCGCATCGATCTTGGGTCAAACAAGGAAAACCCAAATTGTGTTCAGCAAGATGTCGGACCAAAACAGCTTCTGGTGAGCCGCTAGATCTCACGGCGGAACTGCAGTGCCAGATCAGCATCAACGGCTGCACAAAAAGCGGTAAGTGCTTCATAGCTTATCCTAACGTTGATCTCGACATTTTATGGATTGACTGGCTGGAGTTATTTAATTTGTGGGATCGTCCAATCAAGCAACAAAGTTGGCGCTCCATCTACGCCGCGTGTGTCGGCTTTGCGAGCACGGTTCCCCGAAGTGTTTACCTCGGTAATGGGCCTCTGCAACAAATCGCCTGTTCGGTTGGTACTCAAAGACAATCCCAAACCGATCTTTCGCCCGAAACGACCAGTTGCGTACAGCATGGAGGCATTGGTGGAAGACGAGCTCCATCGCCTGCAGGAGCTAGAAATCATGAAGCCGGTAAACTTTTCCGAATGGGCCGCTCCTATCGTGGTGGTCCGGAAGCCGAACGGATCCGTACGGATATGCGCCAATTTTTCGACTGGCTTGAACGATGTTCTCGAGCCAAACCATTATCCACTGCCCTTACCCGAGGATATTTTTGCTCGGATGTCCGGATGTCGATTCTACAGTCATATCGACTTATCCGATGCCTACCTTCAGGTGTTGGTGGATGAGGAAAGTCAACCGCTGCTAACTATAAACGCCTACAAAGGCCTATTTCAATTGACAAGGCTTTTACCGGGAATCAAGGCGGCCCCCGGTGCATTTCAACAGCTTATCGACACTATGCTAGCCGATCTTCGTTACGCTATCGGCTACTTAGACGACATCTTAGTGGGTGGCCGAACTGAGCAGGAACTCCAAACCAACGTTGATCTGGTCCTCGAGCGGATGAAAAGTTTTGGATTCACGGTCCGCATAGAAAAATGCTCTTTCTTCATGCGGGAAGTGAAATATCTCGGCCAGATTCTGGATGGCAACGGCATACGCCCAGATCCAGACAAGATAGCACCCATCGTGAATATGCCGCCCCACACGACGTCCCAACACTGCGTTCGTACCTGGGCGCAGTAAACTATTACGGTAAATACGTCAAAGAAATGCGCCAGCTTCTACATCCGATGGACCATATACTAAGAAAGTGGCACCAAGTTTGTTTGGTCGAAAGCATGTCAGGCTTCTTTCGACCGATTTCGTGAGATTCTACAATCACCGTTTTTGTTGACGCATTACAACCTCAAGTTGGAACTCATCGTGTCGGTTGATGCTTCGAACGTTGGAATTGGAGGCCGAATTGCCCATCGTTTCTCTGATGGCACTATCAGAGCTACTTGCCACGTATCCCGCAGTCTGACTGCGGCTGAGAGTAACTACAGCCAGATAGAAAAGGAAGGATTGGCCTTGGTGTTCGCGGTGTCTCGATTCCTGGAGCACACCGTCAGGAGTGTCATGAACCAAACGCTTTCTGCTTTACCGTTATCATTCAAGGCGGTGAAGGCAGAAACCCACTAAGATGACATCCTTCAACAAATGACCCGATTCGTCGATTCTGGAAGGCCCTCCAAACAGTCGACTATCGTCAGCAGTGAAATCCAGAAATTTTATCAGCGACGCGATGGTCTTTCCATGGTTGCTGGTTGCCTAATGTATGGTGAACGGCTAGAAATCTCCGCCGAATTTCAAAAGCAAGTGTTGCAGCAGCTACACAAAGGACATCCAGGAATTGAACGAATGCGGTCCATCGCTCGCCAGTACGTCTACTGGCCTCTAATCGACAAGGACATCTCCAAGCTTGTACATGCCTGCAGCGAATGTGCTAGTGTCGCCAAAACGGAACGTAATGACTTTACTTTCAAGGTTGACTACCTTGGGAAACCTGGCCGACACCAGAAAAACTTTGGCAGCGGGTGCATGTGGACTATGCCGGTCCCCTAGATGGTAACTACTATCTGATTATCGTCGATTCGTTCTCCAAGTGGCCGGAAGTTATCCGGACGCAAGCTATTACATCCAGTGCTACCATGCGAATGCTTCGAGGAGTTTTCGCAAGATTCGGAGCGCCAGAAACCTTGGTCTCAGACAATGGCACCCAGTTTACCAGCGAGCAGTTCCAACGAACGGCCTCGCTGAAAGGTTCGTCGATACTTTCAAGAGGTTCCTAAAGAAAATCAGCGCAGGGGGAGAAGCCTTAGACGAAGCCATTGACACATTTTTGCTCTGCTATCGGTCGAAGTACTTCTAGGTAGACCGATCCGAACATCACTGGACCTCTTGCGCCCTCCATCAGATGTTTTCCCGAACGAAAGTGGCCAAGACGAGCAGTTCAACCGGAAACACGGAGCCAAGCCGAGAAGTTATGTACCACAAGATCTCGTTTGGGCTAAAGTATTCCGGAACAACAAATACTCTTGGGAACCGGGCCGTGTTCTCGAACGTAAAGGAAAGGTGATGTACAACATTTGGTTGCCAGATCTAGCTATTTTGATCCGTTCCCATTGCAACCAACTATGCATCAGGCATGAAGCGGAAGGCCAGCAATCAACTTCTTCTGTATCCCAACTGCCGCAAGTCCCTCTGAACATTCTGCTAGATAGCTGGGGACTTGGTAGCAGCAATCCTTCATCGGAACCCGTCGCGGCATCAGCTTGGAGTCTGCCACAAGAACTCCTGACGGATTTGCAGCCGCAGCCTCCGCCACGCCGCCCATGTTTTACCCTTAGACGTGATCAACCAACGGTTTCTCTTCGCACATCTTCGCGAGCTCGAAGGCAGCCTGTGAAGTACGAGCCTTATCATCTCTAGTAAAGGGGGGGAGGTGTTGGATCCCTCGTTCATCAACGTAACACCTGGCTCTCCCGGTTGACAACCGTCAGCCTGACAGATGCCGCAGCTCCGTAACGGCGATGAACGGAAACCACAAAACGTCATCAGAACTTCCATTCTTATTATATTCATGTGCGATTACCAGTTTACACGTTATTGTACAAGTCCATTTTAAAGTCAAGATACAACATTATTTTAAACTGTAATTCTGCGTCTTTTAATTCGTTTACAACCGGTAACGCAACATTTGGGGAAAAGTCGCTAACAACTTGTGAGTTACTAGTAATAAATTAAAACCAAAAAATAAGAAAAGAATTTCCTCTAGCTAAAGTCCTTTTGGGATTATTAATTATTACTAAATATCAGCGGAAGTCTCCATTATTCATAAATGTTCCTCATAATTGAAAGATTTATTTCAATCGGAAGCGTTTTATAAATTATCTCAGTAGATCATGTTCTGTTATTTGATTCAAGTTTTTATTTATTTTGGAACAGATAACTTGTAATCAGACTTAAGTAAAACTGTGTGTTTTGAGTGAAAAAATAGGAATTGGGGATAAATAGCGCAAAAGCAATAAAATCTTCAACGAAAAAATTAAAAAAATAACTTCCTAAATATATCTATGGTTTTTCTACTGCGAAATTTTTCTTGTGAATTTCTGATATTCTAACTTTTCGACATGCTGTTTTCCATCCTCTATTTGCCGACAATCAGAAAGCTTAAAATTCAGATCAAAATCACGAAGAGAGGAAGGAAATCTGAAAATTCATCGAAAAAATAAAAATTAATGTGTTTAAATTAGTCCGGAAGGGTATTTTCTCCAGCCATCTTTAAGTATGGTAGATAACTGTATCATTCTGTATAGTTTTTATAAGTGTAAGCTTTTGAAATTTTTTATCACCTGAAACGGGATTTTTTTGCTAACTGAGGCCAATCATTTAATTTTTTCGGGCTTGTGATATCAGTTGGCAAGTTAGTTGCTTCCTGAGCCAATGTCCGCGAGTTCGAGCCCAAGAGTAAACATCGAACACAGTTAGTATAATAATAACTTTTCAACACTGTTTGCCAACTGCAACATTGATAAAAAGTCGCGAATACCATAAAGATCGTAAAACGACTATAATCGTAACAAAAAAATTATTTGTTACACAGAGTGGTAGATTTTTTTTAAGTTGAGATTAAAAGATTTCATAAGTGAAAATCAAGTTAATGTCCTACAGAAGCTCGAAATGCGGAAACTTTTAATAGCTCACAAAATCAAGATTTATCGGAAACATTTTGCGTTGTGATGTAAATGAGTAATCCATTCATAAATCTTCATGAGATCAAATGATCTAACCGCTTTTTTATGAACTTCAGAGCGAAGGACTACAAGACTGTTATGTACTAGAAACATAACAAAGTATTGTGGGAGTTTGACCGGCTATAAATGACTATTTTTTGAATGACGATTCCAGGGATATCTAAATATGAACTTAGATAGTCTTATTGTTATGTTATAACGATTGAATTCTATGAACCGTTCTTTAATCATTAAAATTTTATAAACATGCACAATACTCACTGGAAGTGTACGCCACCAGCTTGGCAACGATTTGGGACTCCTCCCAGTCCGGATGTTCCTCCTGAGCGCGCTTGATAGCCTTGGCCTTGGCTCCGAGCAACGCCACCAGCGTTGCCTCACTGGCCGTTCCCTGGATGACTCCTCCGGCTTGGCCCCCGGAGCTGGCCAGGAACTCTTCCGGCAGTCCCAACATTTTGCCCAACCAGTTCAACATCTCGACCTCCAGCTCGGTACAGGCAGGGCTAGCAATCTGTCGGATCACGATCGAAAGCGAAACGTTTTAAGAAATAGAAATCAAAAGTAAACGATCGACGTTAATTAGGTATTTATTTACTACTGCTTCGAGGGGGACCTTGTGAACTCACCCAGGTGAAACCGATACAGGCGATCGCTCCACTCAGCATATCGGCCACGATGGCTGGGTACGAGTTGGCCGTTGGGAAGTACGCGTGGAACTTCGGGCTGTGCCAGTGTGTCACACCGGGCATGATGACCCGCTCGATGTCGGCCATCACATCCTGCCAGCTTTCCGGTTGCTGGGGAGCCTCCGAGGGGATCAGCGGCTTCAGGTAGCCTGGCTGGACCTCCGGCAGAACACGTCTAGAAGAACGAATGGAAAAGATCGAAAGTCGGGAATAGAGAATTAATAAACAAACACGTGTCAAGGTTTATTGGCTCTGGGTGCCACACAGAAAGAAACGAGTTTCTGTGTTGCTAAGAACGTGAATCGAGTAATCGGAGTGAACGTGTTGTAATGATCTTCATCAAGGTTACATAACAACTAACCGCTGCTAGGGGTCTACCGGGTCTACAACAAAACAAGAACAGGAATCGGGTCTAGGATTGCAAATTCGTGCTGACTACTCGTTGAAAGGCAGTGCAAAATTTACTGGTAGCAGGAAGCAATCTCACGTTAAAAAAAACAAGCAAAAGACCTCAAATGCAGCTCAGACTGAATTCATTATTCAGTGCATGTTCTTTGCAGCCAAATGAGAGCAGTCGTAAATCAAGCATGGTACCGTACCACCGGTTGAGGTGCAGATTTCGATCGACGAGGGGCACCTCTCCAACATATGTCCATTAAAGACAAGACACCTGAATGAACGGTGTTCCATCACTTTAATTTGACACCGGTCATCATCAGTGCCATGATATCAAGCAATGCTGCTATTCACCTTTCAGCTAAATGATTTCTTTATTTCAAGAAATCATGGCATTGATGCTTTAGTTTTTGATTAGTTGCATTTCAATCGATAACGGTTGAAACCTCATTAGCTCCAGATTTCTTAAACTCTTGAAATTTCTGCCAATTCGCCAATCCTATCCAGAACAGCTGTACCGCTTTCCTACTTAGCCGATATGTACAAAATTTATAGTTTATAAAACTTTGTAACGCAGATTTTGAGACAAAAATCAACTACAAGTACTTATTAAAATTATTATAAAATCATGCTTCAGAAAAAAACGCTGTAGACACATTCCACCGTGACGTGAAATCGCTTATCCGGACTTTTCTGCACTGTTATCATTCTAGAAGTTAATCAATTTACTTGAAAATGAAAAAAATTGTTGCAAACGGTCGCAAATTAAATTTCCTTCAATATGAATATAATTTGGTCATTTTAAAATTTAAGTTGTTTTTGTAGTGATTCATTACTTTTGTGACGTGAATTCACGCTAGAATTATCAATTTCGGACTTTAGTACATACATCTTTGATTTCCTGTTCTCCCTGTGGAAATAGAATATCGGTGTCTTCGAATGAGTTGTAAAGAAAACAATTACCCACAATTTGATGCACGTAACTTTTCGATTGAACAACAACGAACGAAGTTACGCTTATTTGAAAAAGTGACGTGAATTCACTCAGTTCAAACAGAACAGGGTAGTTGACTGATTTCACGTCACGAGATATAAAGTTATACTGTGGTTATACTGAACCATTCTTTAGACTCTTCAAATTTTATGTACACTTTCAAAAACGATATTTTGTTCTTCCGACTTTAAAAATCATAAATTTTCAGTATCTGCACCTAACGTTTTCCTTATTTTAATTGGCACTTAAATAGAAACATATTGAGGGATCATATGTTAAAACTATTAATGTCTTCATTTAAAGATTCACCAAAAATTTTTTTTTCATTTTTTTCTCAATCTTTTTGTATTTTTATTTCAAAATAATAAACTTATTAAAAAAAATCAACTAAACTATGCTCGATTTGTAAAAATCCGACCATCTGGAGGGTCAAAACAGCTTTCAGAGCACATTTTTCATATAGAATTTAACAAAAAATCAAATTTTGTGACGTGAATTCACTCATTCGCGCTGTTGTAACTCAGCTAGATTTCATCCGATTTCTATAAATTTTAGAGTTTTAGAATCGTCTTATCATTTTCAAAGAAAATCTCATTTTTTTATTTCAAAAAAAGTCATAGTTTTCTCGTAAAATTAAAAACTTCCCTTTTTTTGTGACGTGAATTCACTCATTTGCGACTGTTTTTGTTCGCTTTTCAAACCAACAACATAGAATATAAACAAATTCTTTTTTCTACAAAATGAAGCCGTGTTTTTTGGCTTCTGAACATACTAAAAATATTTCCAAAAAAGAATCATCCATATATAAAAATTAATGATTTTGTAAAAGTTGTCAAAAACACCACTTTTTTCAACAAAAAAACCGATTTTCAAAATCATCTAAAACATGTGTAAAGAAACTTTTTTCTCTTTTTTCCGTTGGTTTTGTGTGATTTGAATTATCAAAATTATAGACAATTTTGAGATTTTTTGATACGCGAACGGATAAAAATCACTTTTGAGCGGTACAAGCGCGTGGAATGTGTCTGTAGATCAGTTGCTTGGTTCATGGGTGCCTCAAAGCGCTTAAAGCTTCGGTTTTCACCAAAGGGGGTACCAAAGGACATTGGAAGATTCGAAATTTTAATTCGAAGAACTTCGAATGTGAAACTTTCGATTAGAATTTGAATCTTGAGCTGAGTAAAATGCTATAGATGCTTAATTCAAGGCCGAGTAAGCTTCCAAGTGACCGTTTTATGGATCGAAAAGATCGGATCGAAAATAAACCGATCGATTTTTCCAAGGCTGATTAAAAAAAAAGAAATGATCTAAAATAACTGAAAATTTGTGTCCAGAAGATCGATCTCGCAAAGATCGTTTCAAGATCGACCAATCCTAGCTGGATTATGATGAGTCTTGGCCTTAAATTTTCATCTATCCAAACATTTATTTGAATTTTTTGTAGTATTTTTACCCCTAAAAGTATGCAGTACCATTGTGCTTTTTCTTATAATGCAAAAAATTAAGGTCAAACAAACCACAAATTACTGTAATTCACTAATCACTAATCGTATTTCCACAGCCAGAACTTATGTCTGAGTCCCATAGAACAATAAAAGTGAGTTATTATTCTTCTTGTCTTTGTTCATGCTTCTCATCATTTTAACATAAAAAACAGCAAAATGATAAAAAAAAAAAACATAAAATGGTTGGGCCTCTCATGGAGCAAAGAACGCAGAGACATCTAGAATACAGGCACAGAAGAAACGTGGACCACCAGTTCCATACGTTTCAAAGGGGCACTATCGTTGGAGGCATGCTAAGAAAAATTCTCCTTGTTGAAAAATCATGCGTAGTTTGAAGTAACTTCTCAAATTACAAAAACTATTCTTCAGTGGCTGGAAATGATCTGTTTTGTACACAGAAATCATAAAACCTAAGTGTAGTATCCTCTAGAGCAGCTGTAATCGACACGTCAGCTTGATATCCTAGTCAGAGGTCGAATAACAATCAAACTTTCTTCACGTCGTTAGGTGTGTTACTAAGTAACATCAATAGCGATCGCAGGTGTACATTTTCACAGATAACTATGATTGTACAAGAAGTATACTAATGCAAAGGTAGTATCAATTGAGAACTTTTATACATGTAGATACTACACTAAGAATAAATGCATTTTGCAGAATGTGATGTAATAAATATGATGATTTAAAAATCCTGAGATTTTTTATTTTCATTCAATTGTTTTGGATTTCGATGTGCAATCATTTCTGGTCATCAACCAAGGATAAAGCGCCTTCACTCGCTCTTGAAAATAAAAAAGAGAATAGGAAAATATTAATAGAACAAAAAAAAACATTCCGAGGCCTGTTAAGAAATTGAAAGGTTTAAGAAAAATAACCCTTATAATAGAAATAAACTACAATAATAATCACCAAATTCAAAACTTTTAAATGGTCCAGTTGTGTCCTGGTCTGCAAAACTAAAAATTGAACTACTTAAAAGAATGTTTCACACAAACAAACAGAAAGTAAAAATGAAACGTAATAATATAATTGCTGAGTCTGAAATTTTAGGAATCGATTCCCTGCAGTCGATCATATTAAATCTGAAGAATTAAGGGTGGAAATACCCAGAATCTAACCTTAATTTGAACTTCATGTAAGTTAAATAAACATCATGGAACGAACTCACCAAATAAAAGTAATGCATCTGGCCTGTGTCAATTGATGATGAATTTCGCTTTTCAGTCTGCTCTCAATGATTTCCGGTTCCGAGCAGCACTTAAGCGGAACGAAGCTCGAAATATTCATCTCACCACCATTGACGATCACACTCAACTAATAATGATTCCCGTAAAATCTAAAACATAATACAGTTTTGCACCATGTTCAGCACTTGAATCGAATATTGATATCAAACTTTCCATCGAAAGAGAGAATAAAACGCGCCCGCTGGCCTTCCACAAAGCCTATAGGCCATACAAGAATGAACGGCTAAAAGAAAAAAAAATGGTCGCAGCAAGCTTAACCAATTTATCGTGGCCAAGGCAATGATTGAAAACTTACATACAACACTATTTATCCAATTTATTATTATTTTTTCACATTTCCTATTACAGTTATTATAAATGTTCAACTCTCATTTGTTACCGTTGAAAATATTCAGATATTCATATGAATGCACATTAAACACGAGAAAATTATATTCGGCATTTTCTCAGACACACCCATAATCAAACTACACCGAAAACCAGATCAAAGAGCAAAGACGACGACGAATTTTCATACCTTTTTTTTAGATTTTTTATTATCAACAAGCTTTGTTACAGGGTGGTCTAACCAGTTATACCGAAACCGGTAAAACCGTCAATTTTTCAATACCGAAAATACCGGCTTTTAGGACGGTAAAAACCGATATTTCAGGTAAATTTCATATCATTCTTTGGCACTGTAATAAAATTGACACAGCTAAATGTTTTAACCAAATATGTATGAGTACAAATACTCATATTTTGTGTTCCATCAGTTTCAAATTCTAAGCTCAATAAACCTTACAACAAGGTTAATGTGAGATTTGATTATTGCTAAAACTTGCCGAAGTAACTTTTCGAATTAAAGCTAGAGTGGCGTTTAAAAGAGCATTGACAAGCTGCCATCTCTCTCTTAGATGATATTTTTTCATGAAACTTTACACAATACACATTTCAGATCAGCTATCGAACTAACGCTCTACAACATTTAAAGACTGTACAAGTGTACAATGATGAAAAAAAGATATAGCTACCAGAAATTTAAAATTGCTTCACAATAATCACTGTTTTTTTCATTGAAAACTGGAATTTGGTCAAAAGGTGCAAAAATGTTTTATCTATGAACCTGCCAAGTTTATCAAAATCGTTCTAAGCGGTGCCGGGCTTTCAACAATTTAAAACCGAAAATGTTGAACACTTATTAAAAAAACTTCCTACTTTGTTTTAAAACATAAAATGTTTCAACAGAGTCAGCATTTAAACACAGGTTAGAATGTTTGTATGAAATTTCTCCATCAATGTTTTCAAGGCAATTGATGAAACTCAGTTGTTTTTATTTTAAACTCTGTTGAAGCATTTTCTTTTTCCAGGCAAAGCAGTAACTAAGTTTTTATAAATTTGCAACTGTATTACCTATAGCAACAAAGATCGTATGGATCAGATCCTAACAACTATATTTATAGCTGAGTTTTAACTGGTTTTTAATAGAGTTTTATTTCTATTTGTTTGTTTTAATTTTGAAAAGGCTAACTTAATGCGATAACGACTTAGGTTGCGGGGAAAACATCCGTATTTTAGACAACAATAATCTGTAATTTCGTGAGTCAACCAAAAACTTAGTGGTAGTGTTCTGAGTTTTGTTAAGTCTTTTTTTTAACGAAAAATCTTTTTGTGTATCAAATTTCATATCATTTTCATGAAAGACTATAAATACTTTTACTAAATCTGTAAAATCTGTTCTTCAATCTGAATACTGTTTTACAGGGTTCAGGACAAAAATTCAACGAAAATTATATGAAACTTCTATAATTTCTGCAACCTCAATGTAAAATTATAATAAAAAAATTACGATGATAAATATTATGATTATTATGAGAGTGCCGATAGATTTAAGACAAAGGGATAATTTTAAGGCACAATACCATCTTTTTCAATTGAAAACGTTGCAAAATGTATTGCGTTATAAATTCTGAGCATTTTGTCATTACTACTGCAATTAGACAAAACCTTTTCATGAATTCGATATACTTCGAAAAATACCGGTTTTACCGGTTTTATCGGTTTTATAAATTAATAATACCAAAATACCGGATTTGAAAAAAAAACCGGTAAATACGATCACCCTAGTTGTTGCAAGTTACCCCTTGTTCTAAATTGGATGAAAATCGCTCGTTTTTAGTAAATTAACATTAACTGTAGAAACCAATATTTATGCTGACTACGTCAATTTTGACTGATTCTTGCTGCAAAAATTTGAAATAATGGAGAAAGACTTTCACTACCCTTTTTAATTCAAGGTAAATATGTCATTTCTTTGCCGATGATTTTGCTACCGTCAACAGTTTGCGAAACGGAACTTCTAAATGATGAGTGTTGCAAAATAGAACATTCAGAAACTTTTGTCAAGGTATGTCAAGGTAGAACTATCAGTTTCCTTGTTTAATCTGAACCATTTTTCCAATTTGGTTTGTGTTTCCTTTCTTAATAATTTTGCACTTTTTATTGGTTTCGGGAATTCCCGGGATTTTTTAGCATTTTCCGGGATTCGGGAGTTCCCGAATTTTTTAATTCCAAGGAATTCCTGGTCGGGAAATCCCGGGTAGGACTTCTATGCACAAGCGATATAACTATCTGTGGATATAACTATTTTGAAAGCCTTTGTAGTTGAAAAGTCCCCCAGTAGACTGTGTCGATTTTGGTCATTTTTGAATTTCTCGCACACTGAGGTCGAAAAAGCTTCGTGTTGGTTCAAAACTCATCCATGATTTTTTCCAGAATTTTTAGTAACTTTTACATGAGTAAATTTGAGCTTTTAGGTTTGACCAAATCAACATCATTTTAGTTTTTTCTGTGGAACCGAGCCTGCTTATGGGTTTGGTGCCAATTTATAAATTCTCTGAAGGGAATTTTCCGCTGAATAACTTTGTCGAAGACCGTAACTTCGTATCTTTCTAGACATAGAAGTTTTAAGGTGTTGATTGGGGGCATGTCTTTTGGCATTTAAAAAAACAATGAATTCAATTGGCATCACTGCTGGGTGCCTAGCGAGTTATTGCATGACAACTTTTTTTTTCTTTTATAGGGCATGACTATATTTCATGCAGTACTTCGCTAGGTACCCAACAGTGATGTCAATTGAATTTATTGTTTATCAATGCCAAAAGACATACCCCTATTAAACAGCTTATAACTTTTTTGCCTAATAAGATATGAAGTTACGGTCTTCGACAAAGTTGTTCAGCGGAAAATTACCTTCAGACCATACCTACCATACCATACTATACCATTAGAAGGCTCGATTGCAAGGATTGATAAATTAAAAAATAACCCCAAATCGACTCAGTTTAATTCCCCAGTTGACAGTATTTCATTCTTCTTATCTATAAAGTTTTTCGTAGATCAAAAATTGTTAGTTATTATAAAATTAAAATTTTCTGAATTTTCAGTAAAAAAAATTACAAAGGGGGAAAAACTATAATTTTTGCATCCACGAGCAAAATGTCTTAAAATTTCTGGCGCAATGCAACCTTCTCCTGTAGTCCGATCTTGCCTAAAGTTGGCATGTGACCCTCTAAGCCTACACAGCAAAAAAAGTGTTGTGATATTACATCAAATACCTGCACATAACTTGAGTCGCAAATGGTACCTAATATTACATTTTCTTGATATCCCCAGTCTGTTTGATAATAATTGAATTATGTTTGTACCGCAAATGAAAACTTGCCGAATCTGCCTAAAAATGAAAAATAATCAAATTGTATTTGAAGCTATGGTTTTGCTTACATTTTTATAAAATTTTGGTTGTACTTACAAGCCAAACAAATATAGCTGAGGTCCGTAATCCGTTTCTAACTTTTTGAAATGAATAACATTTGAACGTCAATTGAGGAAACATTGACTACTTGATGCGATATCACATAGAAGGTTGTGATATTACACTACACGACATGTTCGCATTCGCGTACGTCGTTTAGATGTATTATAACAACAGAAAGCCCTAACACTACGTCGTCTCCACAAATTACATCATCCAGCGTTACATTTTTTTTGCTGTGTATGATCAATTTAATCCTAAACTGATGTAAAAATGAGCCAAGCAGTCTTTTCAATGTTCGAATGGATAACCATGTAAACGCTATTTAAGCTTGTATCGGCATTTAATAAACGCTTTTAACGTGTGTGATTATATTCCTGAAGTATTGATTTCTACTAATTGAAACTGACATATGTAGTTTGCGCAAGTGGACATGTTACCTGAGAAGAGTGCAAAATCAAAAACACAATTTAAAAGTAGAGATAAACGACCAATTAAAAATAAAACACTATGTTAAAGCAATTACCCTAATCATCAGCAGACAGCAAAATCTTGATCTCCAACTAATCAGAATGATATCCGAGTTAGTCAGCTGGCAGAATATATGAATGAACTAAAACGAGGTGCATTCTACCGGCTCGGACGAGGGCAGTTGGAAACAACAAGCTACAATCTTGACCCACACCTGAAGCCGCCAGACACCGGCCAGTTTATAGGAACACCGAGATCGATCCCCCGTGTATGGATCGTTTACAACACCTTCAACTGTTCGAAATGCATTAGTTTTAAAAGTTCCCACCAAACCGTAGCGAAGATTTCAGTGATGGGGTGGCTCAATGTAACACGCGAAGTTCTAACCGGTTGGAGGTTCCATTGAAAGCCCACGACCTCCGACCCCTGAGCCTGCATAATATTGGCAGAATGTTTCAAGCTTAATGTCATTACGTGGGATTGTTGGGGGTAGCAGAAAATCAATCATCAACTGGTTTTAGCAAACGATTTGTCGAAGTTCGTGATTGGGCTATTGGAGGCGTTCAAAGTCAATCCTTTGAGAATGGTCAGTTCAGAAATCGGCAATGAACTTTGTTTTTTCTTTCTAAAACTGCTGAAGCATGATCATTGGTCCGCAACCATTCACGGATAACCGAGCTCAACCCGTGAAGCAGGTGTTGTCAATCAAAATACAGCAAAAGAAATCGTCCTGAAATAACAACACGACCTGTTACGCTAGCGTGAGATCATAAATCATTCAAGCTTTAAGATTATCGAATCGTGTTTAGGTCGACGATTGAGATTTCCAATGAGGAACTATCGTAAATTCTTGAAACTGGTTGACAGGGTGATTAAAGTCTTAAAAATTTGTCACAACACGCTCCGTTCGGTTTCAATGACAACGTTCTGGTAGATTTGATCCAGAACCTGGCAAACTTGGAGACCTCAGAGACGGAGTTAAAAAATCAACAACCTACAATTCCCTTTTGATTCCATCCAACGAACACGCAACTGACCTAGCCCATCGAGACTCGAACTGAGCTGTCAGTTCAGTAGCAGCTTAACGTGTCTACTAAAAGCTGAGATTCTGTTTTTTTTTTGCTGCTGCACAATTCAAGTTCACGATCGCTGTTGCCGGTGTATGGCGATTCGATTCAAGGTAATTCAGCGGAGGAACTGAGGAAACTAGTCCAAGAAACTTGTAGGCAATTTATTGGACGTCGAGTAACTTTAAGCACACTGAATAGATGTTCTAATGAAGTTAGCAAAGCGTCCAGACACGTCGTGCTAGAGTTGATACGATTAGTCAATATTTGTGGAAGTTGGAAAGTGGTTTTGATTCTTGGGGGGATTTTTCAACGACGAATGACGTCTTGGGAATTTCTAAAATTGTTGCTCATACGGTTGTTTCGTTCATCCCTTTCTTATTGCCTTGATTTACATTTCCAAAATATAGATCTAAAGGTGATCATGTGAAAAAAAGAAAACAATTTCGACAAATTGGTTTTAACACATTAAGGACCGCGTAGGAATATAAGCTGGGAAACACCAAAACTCGGCACTAGGACTAGACCAAATTCTTGTAATTTAATATCTTTGAGTTACCGAAATTTTTGTGTTTAATTTTGTCGAATATAGTTTCTTTGTTAAATTTATAACTTTTGAGTTAAGCTTGAAGCGAGTCAACGAGATATGTGTCTCGTATTTCGTCTGCAATGTGTTTAGATATGTCAGTGTAATCATAACTTTTTTTAACTTCATTTTATATTAACGGGTATCAACTTCACTTTATATCAAAGGGTTTAGAAACTTGAACCATCTATCTTGGCCGCCAACATTTAAGCTCCCACCTGTTGAATGTTGAAGTAATGAGTTCGAAATGCCTAAAATTAAAAATCTTTAGTTATTCTGAAAACAAATTTTGAACATGAATCGAATGTCTTGTACACATCAACCGAGGATTCCTTAATTGACTCGAAACTTTTCCCAAACAACGTATCACACAATTTTTTCTTTGGATTATAATAGAGACTTCGAGAAGTTTGGAAAAAATTCTAAGTGCAAGTTCACTAGTGTTGGGAAAGAGTTGTAGAAATTTTATCACTTGTAGCACTTTTCGAAAACTTTACCATGCAAAAATTTTTTCGAGATCTGCAGCCTTCAAGTTTTTTTACAACACGTGTTATATTTTTGCATGATGTGATGCAGAAATGGCTCAATTTCTATCGCATACGGCTGAAATAGAAACAGTTCCGTAAAAAAATACAACGCCCAAAGATCTTGAAAATATTTTTGAATGGTAAAATTTTCAAAATGTGTTATAAGTGTAAAAATTTCTACCACTTTTTCCCAACACAAGTGAACTTGCTCTAAGGCATCACTTTTCTCGTATTGGACAATTTTTGGACAATTTTTGAGAAATACGGTGTCGAAAATTCTAAAAAAAAGAATGATAAACAATGCAAACACCACAAAAATAATAAAAATGAAAAATATGTTAAAAATAAAACTTTGAACCAGGGATGAGCAACCCGCGCATGCGGCGCTCGAGACATGTTCAAAATTCCCGTTTTTTTCAACGTCAAATAGATTATTATCAAAAAATAATAGTCTATACTAAATAAGCCAAAAACTATATATGCTAGTGACTGTCAAATATGCAGTTTTCAGTTGTATTTCCCCCTTAATCATTCAGAGTGATAACTTTTCTCTAGCATTTAAAGTATTCATAATGTTCTTTGAACGGCATTAATGCAATATTTATTAGCAGAACGTAATATTGGAGTTTTTTTTTCATTCAGATAACATTTTTTTCAAATTATTTTAACTACAGCATTGAAATTCAAAATCCTCGGAAGCGGGTCGGGAAAGCAACAAAACCAAAGGCTGCGATCACAGACATTCTTAAGTTCATTTGTGAAGTATTTTTTTCGTTCCAAGCAGAAAAAAGTTGCCTGAAATGATGTAAGTTTAAAAATAAAGATTAGGTGAACGATTTCTGATTTCTTATTGTGATTTCTTATTTCTTATCTATGGTTCTACCCAAAAAATTTGTTGCAATGATCTTTCAAACCGGTTTCAGTAATTTCAAGAAAAATCGTGCCAAAAATCGATAAATTGAGTCGTTTTACATTAAACATAGCAATCCTCATTACCAAAGTCATAAGATTTTCATGAATCAGTTTTCGAAAGCCAGATGAATTCAATTTCAGGATGCCAGATAAATCTTTGACGTTTTGTTATTAGGGAAAAATATAAACAAAAGGCAAAAATTATCGTTGAATTTAAAACTCATTTTACTAGGCTTTTTTTTCAGAGATTTTAAAAACAGTAGGTAGTATCAATTTTTCAAGGTCTTCTTCTAGTATTTGAAACATTTTTTTTTAATTTTGATAACGACTAAGCGGTAGATTGAGTTTCAAAAACTGGTGTTTTTCTCACCATTGGAAACACACCTAAGTATTTTAGTAGTTTTTGAATGAAAAAAATGATATTTTCACAAAAATAAATGTTGAAGATATTTGTAAGCTAAATTTATGAAATTTCTGTTTTAGAAAGCATTCTAACAAGGAAAAAACTGTTTGAAAAATTGGGATTCTATCCTGTTTTGTGTTAAGCAAAGTAACAAATTTGAAGCTTTTTTTCTGGAATCATCGGAGTGTTTGAGTTGTTTGTTGTACTGGTAGAAGATCTTAAATTATTTCGATTTTGTATAGATTTCTTCAAGTGTCGTATTCCATTTAATAAAAATGCACATCTGAAATGTCTACTCTTATGTGAGAGCTGTTTGCACATTTTTCGTACATTTTTGAGAAAATCAAATGTTTTCTGTCGGCGTATCTAGCTAGATCCTTCTTATAGCAAAATTTTGCCAAAAAAAAAAAATAAAAAATTACATGTGGTTTGTTTCCGGGAATTAAACACCATGGTCATTCTTCCTAATATTACATGTGGTGCTTATTCCCTTTTAATTAAATACCTGATCCCAAAAGATTCCCAAATGCTCTAAACCCTTCTATGAAGGATTTAGTAGAGTGTGTGTTTTTTTATAGAAGTTCAACCCGTTGCACAGTGGTCAAAAATGCGAAAAACGTGATCGTTGCTTATAACTTTTTTAGGTCACATTTAAGCTTATTGTTGTCTTCGGAGAAGTTTGTCAGTAAAATCAGCTGTATAATAAAAAACTATTAATTTTCTGATTAATCCCCCTACAAGTGAGATAAAATTTCTAACTTCTCTGTTATAGGTTTTAGCTCTTCGACAAACTTGTTTAAAATCATATTTTCTAAAACTTTGTCTCAGATGTCAAGTTTCTAAAATAATTATTTTCAGAGATATCGGCCAAATAAGAAACTTAACCTCTAAAAATCAGTTTATTAATAATAACTTTTTTCAGTTAATTGTGGAACATATTATTAAATTTAAAACTAACTGAAAAAAGTTATTATTAATAAACTGATTTTACCATTTGGTTCATTATTTTATGAGGCATAGAAGTTAAAAACAAATGATTTTATGTATGTCAGTGTTTTGAAACAAATGCATTTCGAATTCCACGATCGCAGGCGTGGCTCAGTAGAACAAGTTCCACATCGCCAATGGTTGCTAATCCGTGATTGACCGAGGCCATCAATTTTGAACAAGGGTCAAAAGAATGGTTCTTCGGATTAGAAGCTCATTCTCAATGCAAAACTGATGCTCTCTCTTTGACCATCAATAACGGCGCCGGCCACGTCCTAGTAGTCAATAAATGATAGTGAGGAAAATAGAGAAAGGGATGAAAGACATAAATTTACGCTTAAGGACCGAGGTCACCTCTGCATCCTTGCAAAAAAATCGTATGGGAATGTGGGCAAAAGGATAAGATCTGGAAACACTTTTGACAAGTGTATGGATCTGACTTTGATTACTCTTTCTATTTCCTTAAATTTACCAACGAAACTTCTAAATAATATTATACACACTAGATACTACATTTTTCCTCAGGTTTAGGATTGTTATCTGAAGCTGTTGTAATTTAGTGTTTGAAAGTTGGCAGATAATTCTTTTTTTTTGTGCATCAAACCTAAATTGAAATATTTTGGAAATTTATTGTTTCTTAAATGCATTAGTATGTGATCTAACTTCATTTTTGTAGTATTTGTCATTTTATCTTTTTTTTGTCATGTCAAGTCACGATTTATATATTTTTTAAATTTTTGTCATTTGTACACTTTTTAATTTTTTATTTTCTCATTTTGACATTTTGTCATGCTGCATGCATGTTATTTTTGGCATTTTTGTTGTTTTTATTTCTATGATGATGGAACAAATTTTAAATCCTTCTTTTGTCAGTTGGAGTTGAAACATCACGAGAGGGAGGAACTGTATGATAAAAAAATAATCCTAATTTCCAATAAATTGGAACAAATCGGACTAAAGCTAGCTTTTAATAAATTTACATACAACCTTAATCGTACACAATAAAAAAAATCGAGTTATTTTAGATCGAAAAGCTGGAAAAATCTCGAATAAAAAAGGTGATACAATTCTCATTCTCTACAGTTTGACTTTCGCACTTCCAAATGGTTGAGTCTTCGAAGAATTTATCAAATTTTTCAATAAATTACCTTGAACTTTATATATAAGAAAAATCAAAGAGGAAGTGACAAAAGATAAAAATTTAAATTTGTTCTGGCCTAATAGTATTTTTTGTCATTTATGTAACTTTTGTAAATTTTTGTAACGTTATCTTCATTATGTTTTTCATTTTGTCGTTTTTTGCTAGTTTCTGTCATTTTTGACATTTCAAGCATCTTTGTTTAATTTAATAATTTTGTCATTCTTTTGTAATTTTCAGTAATTGATGCCATTCTTGTTATTTTAAGTCTATGTATAATTCATGTCATTTTCAACATGAGTAGTTTTAATAATTCTACTGAATCAAACCAATCAAAAGATTCTTTTTAATTCAACCAAGGTATAAAAAAAGTTCCTATATTGGTATTTCGATAGCAACTTACTATCTTCTTCAGTGAGCATTTTTTGTCATTTTTGCCTTGGTTTTCATTTTTGTTGTTATCGTCATTATTGACATTTCATCATTATAACAGTAATACTTATGCCATTGTTACAGTGTTCGTTTTTTCGTCATTTTGTTACTTTTGGCATTTTGGTAACTTTATTGTTATTGTCGTCGATTTTAGCAGGTAGTTTTTGTGTTTTTTTTTATTTTTGTAATTTTTATCATAATTTCAGTTTGTAATTATCTCTTTTTCTTATTCTTTAATTTTCACTTCCGTAATTTTAAGTTTTTTGTTGTATTTCTTTTTAATAATATTATTCTTATTCTTTAATTTTCAATTCCGTAATTTTAAGTTTTTTGTTGTATTTCTTTTTAATAATATTATTGACAAATTAGTCATTTTGGTAAGGTTTGTCATTTTTTAGTACATCGTCAGTTTTTTTTCTTTTTTATAAATTTTTATTTTTTTTTCAATTATGTTGTCAATTTCATCACTATTAGCACCTTTATTGATTTTGCTATTTTTCAATTTTTGTTAAATTTTGTCATTTTGTCGTTGGTGTAATTTTTATAACGTCTCTTTTTTCAGCTATGAATGCAACTTTTCCATTTCGTCATTTTTGCCTTTTCTAGCAATTTTTGTATTTTTGTCTTATATTGTAATATTTTCTGTTTTCGTCTTTATTTTGTTAGTATTCTCAGTTCTTCATCATTTAATTTTATCTATTTTTTGTCATTTTTTACTACGCCATTTTTATCTTTTTGATTAAATAGCCATTTTATATTTTTTTTCAATTCTTTCACTTTTTGAATTTGTAGTTTTTGTCATTTATGTAATTTTTGTCATTTTTCACGTTATTGTCATTTCAGTGTTTTAGGGTCCTCAAAGCAAAAAATAATCAATTTAAATTTTATATACCTAACGATTCTTTATATTTTTTTACAATTTTTTTTCTTTTTAGTTTTTATTGTTAGGTAAAAAAACAACAAATTTAAGAAAAAATGTAAGAAAAATAAAACAACATGCAAATTTTATAACGTATTTCATCAAAAATAGTTTCTATGCAATAATATTCTTAATTTAGTTACGTCTAGTCGTTAGTCTTACGTTAGTCTTAATTTGTTTTGAGAAATAATTTGCAAGGTACAAGAAAAAAAATGACAAGCTTTCGAAAATTTTCCAATGACATTTCCGACATTTCCGATGACACGAAATCGAATCGTAATAAGAGTAATCAATAAATTCGATAATTTGCGCTGCAAACTGTTAATCGAGGCATACAAAGCAGTAGAATTTCATTGGGTGTTAATTTAACTGAAATTAATGCTCAGAAGAATTATGACTCGGTCTTTTATAAAATGAAATTTATGCAACGAAAACGGAGAAAAATGTACATATTTTACCCAAATGTTTGATACAACGAAATATAAGAATCATCTAACATTTATAAAGTGTGAATAAAGAGTGCAAAAGGCTCTTTCCCCAAGTTGAAGTTGTCTAATTTAAATTTATTACTATCGCAATCCACCCGTTCATTGCAAGCCAAAAATTTCAGAATTTCTAAAAATCCCGGAATCGGCAAAATGTTCGAGCATGTTATTTAATGACGGTGTGAAGGTCATCATCCCAAAACGAAAACGGAAAACCCGGTTTCGAGAACCGGTCTCCGGTAAATTGATCGTGAAGACTAAAAACCCAAACAATCCCCATTCACTCTCGATATCCGCACCTTGCTGAGTCAGTCTTGATGGCTAGTCTGGCTAGATTGTTGCATATTTCCACTCACCTGTCACGAATGTTCTCCAGGTAGTTGGAAATGTAGTCCACCATCTCCTTGGCAAACTCCTTGAACTGTGGGGCCTGCATTTCGGTCTATTTTCGGGGAACAGGAAGAAAAAAGAATCAAAACTGTCATTAGGAAGCAATCACGCGTAGATCGTCAAACACACTACTATTTAATGGGGCCAATTAGTAAAGCGACACTCGATATAAAGACATCAGAAACAATTTGGCGAATTAATTGGTTAGTGCATACTTACGACAGGCGGTGCCTCAAACTTGTTAGAGCCCATTCCGAATTTCGTTAGGAGGAAGCTTGCAAGGTTAGCGGAAAATTTAGTCAAACATAGCATCTGTTGAAGGTGGTTTGGGGTATGAGGAAAAGGACGGAGGGCAGAGGATAATCATTTTTGGTTGTAATTATTTGGATATAACTTATCCTATAGTATTAGTTTAGGTTTATTTACCCGTGTTTCCGATGGGACTGGCATTTTGGATTAGAGGACGATAAAAACTTTACAAAATGAAACACAATTAAAAATTTGGTGAAACGAAACGCGATGGAGACACAATGTTCAGGAACAATAGAAGTAACTATACTGGCTCAAACCTCGAGGTTTGCCTGCAGCGTTTCATTATAGCAAAACAGAGTTGCCAAAGAATAACGTTAACTTGAATCATGAGTTGGCAGTTGGCATACTGATGGTTTGATTATCCCATTTGCAACATCGACACAACAAGAACATTTCCAATAAAAGTCATCTGTATACTATTTTCAACATCCAAAATTGTATATCATCAATTATAGTGTATTTTTTAAACTAAAAATTGTTCAGAAAGTAACTTTATTACTTTGTCTGTATTTGCAGTGAATCCGTTAACTTGTGCAATACTTCGCAAAAAATGAAGATTTTATTTGAACTTATTTTGAGATAGAGAGTGAGGTAACGATTGGATATTAATTAGCTCGATATCATTCACCAGATATCGAGTTGATTAATTTCCAATCGAATCGATAGACTCATCTTGTTTACCTATCATGTGCAGGGCTGAAATGCCACTATATGATCATACAGACCCCGTTCGATTTTGACAACACGCCCGTACACCCGTTATTTTTACAAAATAACTTTTATTATTATCAAAAACGTTATTTTTAGTCAATTTCCGACCATTTTTAGTCATTTTTGATTTTTTCATCATGTTCTTGATGCATTTCGCACTTTTCTTGTTTTGTTTATAATGTTTGTTTTCATTTGTCATATTTGCTGTTTTTGTCATTCTTCATCATTTATTTGTTGTTTTTTTCTCATTTTCAGTCTTTTGGCACATGTGCCAAAATCGGATGTTGCCAAATTCGAATGTTGCCAAATTCGAATGTTGTAAAAAACGATCGGGGTCTGTATTATAGACTTCAAATTACACAAAACAGTGGTACCATATCTATCATGTTTTGAAATATTCTAAATGCTACAAATTGATGGATTCTGTGATCTTTGTTTGCGTTTTTTATGTAGAAATTTTGCTCTTGAAGAAAACTTCAAAGGTAATTTTACCTCAAAAGATGACAAGATACGCCCGAATACTGAACTCTTGGAAGTTTTTAAACTTTTATGAACTCACATTATTATATGACTGAACTCTTAACCGCTCCCAGATATTTCATTCCTATGTCCAATGGCAATGGATGAATAGGAAAAATTTACCATTAAATTTAGTAGATTGGACCAAAAAACTGATCTCTCCAAAATTACAGCTCAATCGGACTTGATTTGGGGGTGCCTAAAAGCGCTCAAAGTCTGTTGTTTTACCCTCAAAAATCACTAATGTTGATGCCAAATGACTTAAAAATGCTTAAAACGTCAAAATCAAGTGTGATTTAAAAAAGTTTTGTCAAAAATCGACATTCAAATGTTTTTTTAAATTTTGATGCCAAATCACTCAGAAATGCATGAAATGCCGAGACCTGGTGTCATCTAATAAAAACAAATCCCAAAAATCGACTAAATGGGTCTTAGCCGGTTTTACGAAAAACAGCTGGAACACGCTTCCGTTTTTCTTCTTCTTCGACTTTGAAAAATGATTGTATTGTAATAATGCGTGAAAATCATATTATGTTTCGAGGTATCCAAACTTCAAAATTTGTACAAATACATTGCCTTAGTAGAAAGAACAGACTCATGTGGGTTCTGGTGACCTATGTTTTCCTGACAGTTTTACTCAAACAATGAAAAAAATATTTTTTCAAGACTATTTGATAATTCATTTTTAGGTTCTTTTACATAAATAGTTTGTCGTGTTAGATAGAAACTTTTGAAAATACATCCTTAAATCTTTCAATTAAGATTTTTATAAAGAACCCTTTAGTAATAAAATAGGACACTTACTTTCATCGATGGTTTAAATTTTACAATTAGCATCAAAATCTGGTGAACCTAGCTTAAGATTGGCAGAACTTCTCCCGCACGTATTCGGGCCAGGCAAATCAGGGCTATTTCATGTAAAACCTGGTGGAATTCGGGCATTCTATCTCCCAATTTTCAAGTCAAAATCCGGGCAATATCCGGGAAAATTTGACAAAAATTCATGAACTATTTATTCAACAAGAATGATAAAAAAAAACATTTGAATCATTACTTTTTTAACGAAAAACATAACTAGATTTTGAATCGGTTTTCAGGCTCCCAAAAAATCGTTTATTAAGTGAGAAAGTTTTGAAAAACTGTAGTTGAATTCTGAATCTGGGATTAGTTTCCGAGGTTTTGACATAAGTTCTGAGTCAAGATTGTTACAATCGAACAACCTTACTTCATCATTGTGCAACTTAGATAATCACTCGAGACCACCCACCGCACTATGCTCTATCGTCGATCGACCATAAAATGGCCCACCTAATCGACTGCAGCGTCAAGACTGGCCGTTACTCGAGCCTGTGCTGAGACAATAATCAAAATTTGATTAAGAATAACAAATTTTGAGTGTAGAGTAGAATACCTCGTTTGCTTTTGATGGACCCTCATCGGGGTCCTGTTCCTACGGTTATGCCTATACCTTTACTGAAACTCTGCAAAATTATAACTAAAAGTTGTGAGACATTTGTTGCAACTATGGTCGATGAACAGTGTTTCATTATTTATTAATAGTGTACACAGTAAACGAAAATTACCGAGTTCGGTAATTTTTTTACCGAAATTCTAACATGTGTAAATCGTTGAACTGTTTGGTAAGTTTTTCGGTAAAAATTAAATGAACATCGGTAAATCGATTCTTCATTTACCGATGTTCGTTCATTTTTTACCGAAAAAATTACCGAACAGTTTAACGATTTACACATGTTAGGATTTCGGTAAAAAAAATTACCGAACTCGGTAATTTTCGTTTACGGTGTAGGATACAGATTAGGCAGTGAAAAGAGCAGAGCCAAAAGTTCATAAATTTTGATTCTGTTCTATGACCATCTGACGGTCAGATAAAATGAGATAATCGGAAAGCACAGATTGCTTAGATTGTTGCATATTTTCAGCTAAATGCGCGGACAAATTTCCTTTAAAAAGAACAGCTCTCGTGCGGAAAGGTCATTCTTAATTCGGATTTTAAAGTGCGAACATCGAGACATTAAAGAAGACGGCAAATAAAGGCGACGGAATATCATGGGTTTACGACAAATAGCATTAATGCTTATATGTTTGCCCTTCTAAAAATCACAGGCAATAAAGAGAACTTTATAAGTATCCTATATTTTTTCTCTATTGATTTTATAAGAATCCTATAACCACAGACAAACAGACAGGACACTCTATTTTCATTCTTCGCAAAACGGCTTTTGAGCTAGGCAATGTCGCCACCAGGTAGCGCTGCTTAAATTTGAGAGAAATCAAAATTTTCCATCATGGTAGCCCTTGCGGTTTTGTTTGTTTACTTTGACAACCCGAAACCTAGAAAATTGCTAAGAAAAAAGTGGATGTGAATTCTTAATTCCTTTGTAAATTGCATGGCGATATCCGGTTATTTGAACTTCTGATGGTGCCTGGACAGTGATTCTACTTGGCGGAAAGCTAAGATCGATTATGGATTGCAGAAGCTGTTTAAAAGAAACAGTTGATTTAAATGCAGGTATGTGTATCTTGGGTAGTATTTGACCCTGAAAATCTGACCATCTGCAACATTATTTCAGAAGACATGAATCCAGCCTGTGAACCCAACTTACTCAAGTGGATTTCGGAGTACGATAACGGAGGTTGACACGGCAAATTGTTCGGAGCATGACAAACATCGTGCAGTTTATCTTGGACCTAGAAGTATCTCTCTGTTCCCAGCATGAAGCACAGTTCAGAGTTTTTTCGCTGTGTACAGTATTCTCGAAGTGTATGTGTTATAAATTTGTGTAAATGTTATAAATTTATGTATAATATCTTACTGAATAAATGACAGAAAAAATTGTTGGGTGAAAATGTTGCGGTTCCAACTTCCTTGGGAAGTTTATAAATTGAATAAATATTTAGGTACCTACAATATATTTCTTATCATAATCTTTAAATATTAGAATACAATTTAGGCTATCTAAAGGACTTGAAATGAGAACAAAGTAATGTAGTGCAGTTTTGATCTTCGTTACAAATTGTAAACAATCTTCACTCTCGACAGATCAACATAACATAATTGTGGCAGGAACATGGCAGAGTAAGTTACTATACTGGTACTGGTTATCAGGTGATTTCAGGAGACCAAGTTGGAATTCCACAGAGCTGTTTTCGAAAAATCTTGATAAAAACGTATAATAATAATTTTTGAATTATGAATCATCCTCATCAAAATCCATCTGAGAATATCCGTCAAGAATGAGCTGGTTTTCTACTCTTCAGAAAAGAAGGGTTTCACTTCATACAGATTGAATAACAATATGCTGTTCTGAAAATTATAAAACGGTTGTTTACTTTTCAAAACAAAACACCGAATTGTCAAAGGTAACCATGATCATTTCTATTATTGAAATTGATTGGTAGGCAATGTCGGCAACAGATGGCAGTGTGGTAGCTTTGCGAAAAATTTACCGGATTTTATTCAGAGTGTCCTGTCTGTTTGTCTGTGCTATAACCATACAAGTCCTCAAAGGTTTCGTCAAAATCTGATTCAAGAAGAATAATTTTCTAAAGACTTTAAATTCTTGTTCAATCAGAATACAAGAAGCGGGTTTAATATTTTATTTGATGGAAAAAAAATCGCACTAAATAACAAAGATATTTTTCTCCTCTCACAAAGTGTTAAGTTAAGAAAACAATTGTAAACAACAAAATCGATTTATGCTCCTTAAAGCCTAAAGGTATGAGCCGTTTCAAATAAAGAATTGTTAAATAAATAAACAAAGATACAACATAAGAAATTCTGGTTTCTGGTTTGGTAAAAATATATTTATCCCATTTTTCTGTATGTCATATAGCGAAAAATTCTGAATGTACCTCATAACAAATATAATAATAAAATAATAATAATGTTTTGCTATATCACCTAATAAATTAGGTTTAAAATTGGGATGGCATTCTGATATTTCAATTTTCTTATACAATACCACTTTTTTTTTAAATAAATAATTCTGAAATCTGTAAAATTAAAAAATAATATGAATTTTCAATAAATTGGAAAAATTGGTCAAAAGATTGCATGCAACAAATTTCCATACAATATTCATTGCACAAAATCGAGGTGTCGAATTATTTTAGATCGAAAATTTAAAAAAAATCTCGAATACAAAAAGTGATATACTTCCAATGCAATAAAATATCTTGAACTTTATTTATATCTCACTCGGATATTTTCGGAAAAATCGAGCGAGGGGAAGGGGAGACAAAAGAAGCATTTGATATTTGTTCCGGCCTAGGTTCCTGATAAACAGGACTCAAAACCGTAGACGCTTCTAGTTCATCTACGGGTTCATGTTTCGATCTAACTTTTGTAGCATATAAACTTAGATTACACGCAGTCGAAAATGCAAAAGACGACGATCTGCAATTTTTTTTCCAAAAAAATATGATGAAAAAAAGAAAAAGAGATCAAGTACTCCCACTCTCCCCTACTATTACTGAGGGTTGGTGGGCACTCGTTAGATGCTAGCTATCATACCATCGAAAAATTTGCGCTTTAACACGTTCGTCGCCACGGCACCCATATTCGGGTGACGGGTGTATTTCCTGGGGGGCCCCGTCACCTCAAAATGCGTGTGACGCTCTCTTACTTGAGTTTACCGCTCAGTTTCGCCACACGTTTCAAATATGGGAGTTCTCCCTCTTTCCTTTCTCTCTCTGAAAATTTCTTTGGGCCCGGCTAGTAAAACTACCAAAATGAGCATGGCGACGAACGTGTTAAAAGAGCTCTTAACAGAAACTAGTGAACCTTCATATAAGAGAAGCGACATCTGATCCCTCTTAAAATAAAATATGTGGCAACATCTTCTAAATCTTGGACAAAAAACATCCTCAGCACTGTTTTCTGGCTCAATGTTCAAGCTCTAAAGTGAACGTTCCTTCAATCCAACAAAACAATATTGAACTCCATGCCCGAAGGATCGCGATAAACGTTATGAATGACTTGAATTTCGTTAACAATCAGATAGTTTTCTAACTAGGAACACCCAACCCCGGTGGATGCTATGGTCGCATGCAGACTGAGATGGGGGGCAAACCCCTAATTCCAAGGTGTTACGCGAGCAACCGTGCCGAAGGATGAATGGGCAGGGGGGTTTAATCCTGCCCTCTAACGGAGCCTGTGGGGCACCAGGGCGCACCCCACAGTATATAGCCCTTACTGTGTTAAAGCAGGGCACTGACACAGCGGACCGTTTCTTCCCTAGCTACTCGTGGGATTCAAATAATGAACACACCAAATAAAAATAAAAATATAAAGAGTGCCGACTGCTTGCCTCAGCCGGAACCTATGGAAGCCACAGAAGGTGAGCTCGAGAGACAGCTCTCAATCGAGTCGTTCACGGGAGTGCCATCCATTTCCTCTTCCGCCTTGGACTCCCCCGCGGAAGATGAGAGCAACGATGATGGGGTTAATGTCACCATCATAAAGATCGACACGCCAATCAAAGCGAAAAACTTTGATACTCGGCAACTAAGTGGTGCGGGACGGAAGCGACTGAAGAAGTATCTCGCTCAAAATGTACCGTACGAAGAGGCTATGCGCCTTATTTCCACTACTAAATGCACACCACCTGCTAAAAATGCAAAACGGGCTCGCAGTGGAGAAAACAGTGGTTCGAGCAGCGCGGAAAAGTCAAATGCCAAAAAGGCAAAGGGACCTTTAGACCTTATGACAAAACCGGATCCCAAAGAACCAACAAAGTCTCGACCACAACAAAAAGTAAGGAGTGGGAGGTCGAATGGTGCCAATCGCCCAGTGAGACCGATCGAGAACACAAAAAGCCACAGAAATGGCAACCAAAAGCCCTCTTACAAAGAGGTTGCTAGCTCTGTTAGGGTTGGCATACTTGCCAAAAACTACCCAAGCACACAGCTGACGACAGAGCAACTTAAACTGATACAACAGGCAATAAAAAGGGCAGTTCTCGGCCAACGGTTAGAGAAACTAAAACCAAAATTTGCGCAGTGTTGTTACAAATCTGGGTTCATGGTAGTGACATGTCTTGATCAGGCCACAGCGGACTGGCTACAACAAGTCACACCAGTGCTCAAACCATGGGTAGATGCAGAGCTCATCGCCGTCGGGGAATCCCAAATTCCCAGATCGGAGATTTTAAAGGCTCACCTACCAGGAGCTGCTGAAGACGACATCGAAACTGTTCAGGCTACTATAGAAAGCCAGAATGAGGAGCTGAGCACCGAAAGCTGGAGGTTCTATAATATCCAGAAAAGGAACGAGGCTCTCGAAGTGGTCTTTACCGTGGACGAAAATTCTTTGAGGGAGTTAGAGAAAAGAAAATTCGTTATCTACTACGGATTCGGTTCCAGCAAAATCTGGAAGTTAAACCGGAAGAATCCAACAGACAGCGGAGTTGACCGAGGGGAGAACACCGTCAAAGCTGCTCAAGGACCTGGGCTGCTTAAACCGGGCCTTGTAAAGGACCAGTCGGCGATAGACCAAGTCCGATCCGCAGAAGGAGAGACGATTAGCAAAGGTACCACTGAGGCCTCACTAGATCTCAATGAACTGGAGTCTATGAACCAGGGCCAACCTATGGACCAGGGACAGAACCTCGGGACTTACGAGAACAATGAGGAGAGCCACAGTGGATCCAATGCCAATTGCTCACCGGAAGGAGCTGGGAAGTTGTATAAGGGCCGCATTTTGGAACTTAATCAACAGAAACCAGGGCCGAGCGGGATGAGCAGCGTTGGGGGTATTTCAACCTTCAAGAAACCTGTTAACACAAAACCGAAGACCGATAAAACGGCTCCGAAAACACTGAGCACATGGAGCAAACCGAAAAAGGGTAGTCAAACATGTGCAAAAGGCAAAAAGCCAGTGCAATGCCCCACATCCACGGGCAAAGCACTACCAAAATAAACACCTTAAAGTGTGTCCAGGCGAATCTTCATCATGCCGTAGGAGCCTCGTGCACACTACTCAGAAGATTCGCCGCCGAAGACCTGGACCTTGCCTTTATCCAGGAACCTTGGATTAACAAGGGTAAAGTTAAAGGGCTATACACGCCGAATGGTAAGATTCTATACGATGAAAGCAGTTCTCACCCAAGGGCTGCTTTACTAGTAAACAATAGAATTAAATTTACTCCCTTTACAGAATTCATCAGCGGAGACATCGCAGCTATACGGATCGAAATACCAACACCGAAAGGTAGGCACACGGTAAGTGTAGCGTCAGCGTATTTCCCCGGAGATAGCACAGATATACCCCCACCGATGGTTGTAGAATACATGAGAAAGTGCCGGGCTCAAAACCAGCAATTCCTCGTATGCTGCGACGCTAACGCACATCACACGCTGTGGGGAAGTACCGACATCAACGCTAGAGGTGAGTCCTTACTAGAGTTTCTTTCACAAAATAATATCGAAATTTGCAATGAGGGAAACAAACCAACGTTTATAACGAGAAATAGACAGGAAGTCCTCGACTTAACTCTATGCACACCACTACTTCTAGATAAAATTAAAAACTGGGAGGTATCGGATGAAGAATCACTGTCTGATCACAGACATATCTCATTCGATATAGTGGGAGGGTTTATAATCAAGGACGTTTATAGAGATCCCAGGAACACCAACTGGAGTCTTTACAAACACACACTTGAAGCTTGCAATCCTTTGTTGGAAACGAAAATACGAACAACAAAACAGTTAGAGGAAGCTTCAAACAATTTCACCAATAAAATCATATACGCTTTCGAAGCCAACTGCCCACTCAAGGAACGTGTTTCAAACAGGAAAGTTCCTTGGTGGAACAGACAACTAGAAAAGTTGAGGAAAAAAACAAGAAAACTTTTCAACAAAGCAAAAGCTAACTCAAACTGGGACGATTATCGTAAATCCCTAACTGAGTACAATAAAAACATTCGAAAAGCTAAGAGGAGTAGTTGGAAGCACATGTGTGAAACCGTGCAAACTACACCCGAAGCTGCCAGACTCCAGAAAGTTCTATCAAAAGAACATTCTAATGGACTGGGTCAATTGAAGAAAAAGAATGGGGAGTTCACTACAAACCCAAATGAAACGCTTCAATTACTACTAAGTACGCATTTCCCGGAATCCATCGAAGGAACAGAGATTAATGACATTCCGATTGAAAGACTCACTCGGGATGTCAGACGTGATGAAGCACTTCGCAAATCACGCACAATCTTTACACCTTCAATGGTTAACTGGGCAATAAGTACATTCGAGCCATTTAAAGCGGCTGGTGAAGATGGAATTATACCAATTCAAATACAGCAAGCTAAACAAATGGTAATACCTGCCTTGGTAGAGATGTTCGTCGCCAGTATGACCCTCTGTCATATTCCAACTCAGTGGAAAAAGGTGCGCGTGATCTTTATCCCGAAACCAGGGAAAAAAGATAAAACTCAACCTAAGGCATTCAGACCTATCAGTCTAACGTCCATTATTTTAAAAATAATGGAGAAGATACTTGACGAGTATATTAAATCGCAGTATCTTAGCTTAAGTAAGCTAAACAACTTCCAGTTTGCTTACAAAAAAGGTATGTCCACGGTTACGGCCTCACATACCCTTACACAAAAACTAGAAAAGACTCTAGAGGCAAAAGAAATAGCACTCGCTTCTTTTTTAGACATTGAAGGGGCATTCGACAACGCATCTCACACTTCAATCGAAACAGCTATGAAAAGACGAGGGTGCCACCCGGCAATCGTTAACTGGACCAGTGCCATGCTAATAAACAGAACCATTTATGCAAGCTTGGGAGGGCTTACAATCAAAGCCACACCAACGAA
Organism: Uranotaenia lowii; assembly: GCF_029784155.1. NCBI lineage: Eukaryota > Metazoa > Arthropoda > Insecta > Diptera > Culicidae > Uranotaenia > Uranotaenia lowii. The sequence goes on along the minus strand of NC_073692.1, from coordinate 44,594,778 downwards.
GGGATGTCCCCAAGGCGGGGTTCTATCACCGTTGTTGTGGTCCTTGATAGTGGACGACCTCCTAAACAAACTTGTATCCATGGGATTCGAAGTTATTGGCTTTGCAGACGACGTAGTTATTATAGTTCGGGGAAAACATGAGAATGTGATGTCTAATAGAATGCAATCTGCACTTAATTACGCACTATTCTGGTGCAGGGAAGAGGGACTGAACATAAACCCTTCCAAAACTACCGTGATAGCCTTCACTAGGAGACGAAAAATTACACTAAAACCTCTAACATTAGATGGGGAAGTGTTAAACCTCGAATCACAAGTGAAATATTTAGGCATAGTACTAGACTCAAAGCTATCATGGAACCCACAGATAGAGCATGTAATCGCTAAGGCTACAACAGCTCTATGGGTCTGCCTGAAAGGAGTAGGGAAAAAATGGGGACTAAGGCCGAAAATCATCCATTGGATATTTACAGCTATAATAAGACCCAAAATCTCTTATGCCTCCTTAGTATGGTGGACCAAAACTATGCAAATTACAGCCCAGAAAAAACTAGCGAAGCTTCAAAGACTAGCAACGCTAGCTATAACTGGCGCTAAGCGAAGCACACCGAATGAGGCTCTAAATGCACTACTTAATATTCTGCCTCTACATCAATTCATTGAGTTAGAGGCGGAACGTAGTGCCTTGAGACTCTCCAAACACAAAACGCTCTATGAAGGAGATCTTACAGGACATCTCAAAATCCTAAAGAAATTTAAATTAAACTCACTTATTGTGAAAAATGATGACTGGATGGAGCCCATTTTTAACCGTGACATACCATACAATGTAACTATCAATGATAGGGACGTGTGGGAGTCAGGTGGACCTGCGGTTCCTCCCAGATCTATCCTATTCTTCACTGATGGGTCAAAAATGGATAATAGAACTGGGGCAGGGGTTTTCGGACCTAGACTCAGGATCTCAATTCCTATGGGAAACTGGCCAACAGTATTCCAAGCTGAAATTCAAGCAATTCTAGAATGCACTTTAGCCTGTTTGAAAAGGGGATACAGGTACACAAGTATCTGCATATTCTCTGACAGCCAGGCTGCTCTTCGAGCACTAAGTACGTTCACATGTTACTCCAAACTAGTTTGGGAGTGTATAGTTGCACTAAGAAACCTGGCCATAAGGAACAGAGTATCTTTATTCTGGGTACCAGGCCACTGCGGTATCCTAGGGAACGAAGAAGCAGACCAACTAGCTAGGGAAGGATCTCAGGGACTGTTGATTGGACCTGAACCTTTCTGCGGAGTATCGAGAAGTGCCTTGACTATGGAGCTCAAGAACTGGGAAAGCACCACTATTGTTTCCAACTGGAAAACAGCGGAGGGAGCAACTCAGGCAAAAAGATTCATTGATCCAAGCGCACGACTCTCCAAAAACATGTTGAATTTGAGTAAGCACGAGTTAAGTACTTACACAGGTCTCTTGACCGGACATTGTCCAACAAAACAGCATCTCAAAAGGATAAACATAATTCAAAACGATGACTGTCGGTTCTGCGGGTTCGAAAAAGAAACTGCAGAGCATCTTCTATGCAACTGCTGCGCCCTCCTAAATAGGAGAGAGCGAGTACTTGGGGCAAAGTTAATAAGCGCACAAGACATATGGTTGCATATCAGCCCTAAGAAGGTTATATCATACATCTTTGATATTATACCCGATTGGGATAAAATGCTTAGTCAGCAATCAACTGTCACTCCAATCAATAGTGCAGGTGAACCTGAAAGCATATAGTAACGCGGGGAAAATACCACAATAGATCAGCTACTGGTCGCAGTGGGCTCTCCCCTACAAGAAAAAAAAAACTAGGAACACGATTCACCAAAGCATTGAAAAAAATTGCAACTAATCATAAAATCATATGACCAGCTTTAAAATTATCTGTTTGAATTATAACAACAATCACAATACCTTCCTTGGTTGAGTTTCAATAAGAAAGGTAAAAGCTCTGCGACAAATGCTCGGATCGATTGGAATCGATTTTGACAGTTCCTTTGTTTTGGAATTGGAATTTTGTGTTTGAGACGTCGCTTCTCTTACATGTAGGTTCACTACAGAAACAAGTTTCACCGAGATCCTACATGTATGTGTGTGCCGATTAAATTATTTTCACTGATGTTTTCAATGATATTTTTGCTTAAATAATGCATGAAAAAACCCCTAAAAATGTTTTTACCATTTAAGTTTTCTTTCTTAAGTTTTTTTACATTAATGTTTTTCGAATCAAACCGCTGTTTTTGACCATACATCCTGAAACCTTCAGAACGGTAAGGTAAGTTTAATCTGTATAACTAAATTCTTTAGTAACAAAATAGGGAAATTATTTTCGACGATGTTAACAATGTTAAAAATATGTTTAACAAAATTATTTGCCAGAGATTTGCGATTAGAATTCCTTGACAAAATAATCATCCTGAAATTTTTATCTTCATTGTAAAACTAATTGACGAGCTGAATCTAAACCTCAATTTTGAATATCATTTTTAAATCTGAATTCTATATCTGAATTCAAAATTTGAATTTTGAATCTGTTTCCGGTATTCAATACGATTTCTAAATGTAAATTCAGATCTGAATTTTAAATAAGAGCCAAGATGTGTTTCAGAGCTTTCAATCAGAATCTAGAATTTAAATTTTGAAGATTTTGATCAGTCTGCATTAATTATTTCAATCATTTTTTATCCGTCTTGTGAATCTCAATATAAACTTCGAATTATGCATCTGATTCTGATTTTTCAATTTGGAATGGCTATTTTGAAGTTTTTTTTATCTATGAGTTTTTTATATTTTTAATTGCTATTTTGATGCTAAATAAACAAAGATGCAAAAATAAACAAATAAACAAATAAGTCAATGAACTTCGAATCTGATTATCAAACAAAATCTGAGGATGTTTCTTTTTTTTCATATTCGAAAAATTATTATCTAGAATATTGAAAACGCATATGCGTTTCATAAAACATGAGACAAAATTTATGAAAGACCAAATTTGAACCAGAACTTCAAAACACCTTTTAAATTCAAATTTTTAATGATGATGAATAAAGTTGATGCGAACTTAAAATCACGAATCTTAAACTGGATACAGAATTCGAAATATGAAAACAGAGATACGATTTTGATAATATTGAACCAAAACCTTCCAAATGAGTTTAATCTCATTTAAAATTTAATATTCAGAACTGAAATTCAATCAACAAGTGAGAAAATTCTGGCGTATGTGGGATGCCTGAGAATTTATCAAGATAACACCTGATCTCGACGTTTTATGACTTTCTAAGACATTTGGCATTGAAATTAAAATTACTATTTTGAGATTTCATCTGGCCCCACCTTGTTGATTTTTGAAATTTTTAAATCGATTTTTGACCAAAAACTTTTTTTTTTTTTTTTAAACGAACACAAACACATACAGGATCTCAATGAAACTTAATGTTTCCTCGAAGAGATTCCTTTCACTTAACTCTAAGCGTACATCTTTTGAGGATATGATGGCTAGCATCTTACAAATGCTAAAACCACCAACCCACAGAAAGTGTACTATGTATGCCATGACCGGGATTTGATCTCATGACCGTTGGCTTAGAAGACTGGAAGGCTATCCTCTACGCCACGGGCTGCGGCTCAAGATAATACCAGCTTTCAACTTTTTATGCATTTTTAAGTCTTTGGGAATTAAAATTAAAAATTCATTTTTTTTTCTTTTGGTCCCCCATTTGGTGATTTTGGGGGGTAAAAAACCGAAACTTGGAGCGCTTTGAGGCACCCCTAAATCAAGTCCGATTGAGCTGAAATTTTGCCCAGGTTTTTTTTAGGTTTCAAAAAACGTAGGTATGTGGTCGGTTATCAAAATTCAATCATTAAATTTTTCCCATACATACATTATAGCCATCCTAATGAGTAGGTTTCAAATATAATTAAAAAAAAAAGTTCACTTTTCACAGAGTAATTCTAACATCCTGAATTAATTGTCTGCCAAACTTCCATGTTCCATCATTTGAATGGGTGTCAATTTTTGAACTTCCACAAACCAATCTCGGTACATGAGGCTAGCTGCTAGACCAATATTGTCAGCCAATTTAGCAGACAATCAACCGACGGTAATTGAGTTATACGGAGCTATTTTGCTTACTTAATTTTATCAAAGCGAACCCTCGTCTGTACATCATCATCATCGTCACCTTTTCACACTGAGATGTCAGTTGAAAAGGGTGACGGGATTTGTTTTTGTCTAAAATAAAAATAAGAAAAAGGTTATGATATTTCATGATAAACATAGAAAAATAACAAAACGCACAACGATTGAATTAAATCATAGCTTCTGCACCGTTTTTGTGCTTATCAGCTATTTCAATCAAAAACCGCTATTAGAGTATGCACAAAATTACGAGGCACTTGAAGTCAAGTGCAAACAAAAACAAATATTCTTCGAGGGAGATACTTTTCTTTTCCGTAAAAAAAAAGAAGTGAAATGAACAAGAAGCTCATACTCAATGAGATTATTCTGTTTACAAAACAGTCTTGCAGATAGCCAATTGAAATAAACCGAGTGGTTATACAAAAAAACTTTGCAATTTTAACTTGCATTTTGAGTGGGAATTCTCATGATGAACTCTGTTATAAGATTCAGAAATTCTGATTCCGATTCTGAATTCTGAATCCTGATTCTGAGTTCTGAGTTCTGAATTGTGATTCTGAATTCTGATTCTGAATTCTGATTCTGAATTCTGATTCTGAATTCTGATTCTGAATTCTGATTCTGAATTCTGATTCTGAATTCTGATTCTGAATTCTGATTCTGAATTCTGATTCTGAATTCTGATTCTGAATTCTGATTCTGAATTCTGATTCTGAATTCTGATTCTGAATTCTGATTCTGAATTCTGATTCTGAATTCTGATTCTGAATTCTGATTCTGAATTCTGATTCTGAATTCTGATTCTGAATTCTGATTCTGAATTCTGATTCTGAATTCTGATTCTGAATTCTGATTCTGAATTCTGATTCTGAATTCTGATTCTGAATTCTGATTCTGAATTCTGATTCTGAATTCTGATTCTGAATTCTGATTCTGAATTCGGATTCTGAATTCTGATTCTGAATTCTGATTCTGAATTCTGATTCTGAATTCTGTTTCTGAATTCTGATTCTGAATTCTGATTCTGAATTCTGATTCTGAATTCTGATTCTGAATTCTGATTCTGAATTCTGATTCTGAATTCTGATTCTGAATTCTGATTCTGAATTCTGATTCTGAATTCTGATTCTGAATTCTGATTCTGAATTCTGATTCTGAATTCTGATTCTGAATTCTGATTCTGAATTCTGATTCTGAATTCTCTGATTCTGAATTCTAAATTCTGATTCTGAATGCTGAATTGTGATTCTGATTTCTGAATCTGAATTCTGATTCTGAATGCTCATTCTTTATTCATTTCTTAACTTAAGTAGGATGATTTGTTTTTCGAACTGCGAATGCCTTAGCTGTTGTCTCTGGTTTAATATTTTTCACGTTGAACTAAATGTTTAACATTCACTTTTTTACTGAAGGTCACATCACGCTAAAGTTTCGCGAATCGGCTCAAGTTTGTTCCGTACGCCTTAGAGATTTATTTCATTATCCGGAATCATTACTTGCTTAACCACTTTTTAACTGCCCCAATTCCGGCTGCCCTTGATTCGAATCGATTCGATTGAAAGTTTGATTTTCCAACGATTCTAAACCCAATAGCCAGTCCCATTGAAATCGAACATTCCAAAATAAAGCTTACCTTAGATTAAACCTTATTAACAACTGAACTCAAAATGACACTTCAAATTTAAATTGTTTTAAAACAAATCCACTTAAGGTTGTGAACAGCACACTTGAATCAGAAAAATTAAAAAATGTTTTCCCGCCACTGCTGCAATAAAATTGAACTGTGAATGAAGCAAAAAAAAAATCTGCACTTGAAATCACTGAACCAGCATTTGTCACACTTGGCCGAGTCCGGAAAACCGTCGTCGGTCGTCCACTTGTCTTGACCGAAAGCACTTCCGGAAGTCACAAAGCCACAGAGAAGAGTGCGTGCGTGGTTTCTGCACACACAGCCCGCATTCAACAGGTTGGACACCCCCACAACAGCCCTCCACACACTAGATATTTGTCACTCAAGAACGAACGAAAGCACGCACGCACGCACGATTTCGAACAACACAAGGAGTTGGTAGGATATTTTATTCAGCAGCCACTAGACAACACACGAGAAGTGCACACGATCGTACCGTTTCTATGCTACTGAAAGTTGAACCTGCTCTTGACAGGGTTTTTAAGGTTGAAGCACTGACTGAGGACTGAATGAGCTTCCTCCCCCAATATAGCCATAGTCGAGAAGGGTAGAACAACGAAAGCTTCGCCGTTTTGCCGTTCCATCATAAAGCCAACTGGTTTTCGAATTTTGTGCGATTCGCTCATTCTCACGTTTCCATTTGCCATTCTGACTTCTGTCTGAGTAGTAAATCGACTCTCAAAAGAACGCTTGGAAACTGGAATCGTACGAGCTTTTCTTCCATCCTCGGTAGTGGCTGTTAATCTACTAAATAAAGTTGAATTTAACTTAAGGTTTAACGATATTTACGATAAGAGTCGAAAAAGTCAGTTAAGAAATACACTGAGAATTCAGATTCAAAATTTTAAATGCTAAATTATTTAGGCAGATTTGCAATTGTTCTAACCTTTTCATTATAAAGCTTAGTGCATTAGAAATGAAACAGTTACAAATGCGCGTATCTCTATACCATCCGTTTGATCGAAATACTTTCTATGAAGGAAATGAAGCTAATTTTAGGATAATTCATGAAAAAATTTGAAAAAAATAACCGTTTTTTGTAAGAAAAAAACTCTTCTTTATTCTTGGTATCTCCCATCGGCTGGCGCACACTTTTTTCGGTCATGATATTGATCAGTTTTTCCAACTTATACTTCGTCTAATCTGATTTTGAGGTGGATGCATCCTTCTCCTTCAATCTCTGCTACTTTTTGGTCCAATACTTTTCTAGAAGAAATTGAGTGCAATTTGGTGTATACAACTGTTATGAAATTAACAAAACTTGATTATATTTGACTAATTTAAAAGCGTTTTAAACAGAATAACTGCTAAAAATTTATATTTTTTATATTTTGTGTGGAATAAATACTACACCTAAAAAATAAAAAATAAACCAGATTTGTATCAAAATTCAAAATAAGCAAACTATTTTCAAGAAAAAAAAATTTCAGTCCAAAAATTTGGTATTTAACTGACCAAAATGTGTACCTATAGTGAAAATTTTTAATACCAACGCCATCAAAAGATGAGTATTTTTGTGCACTTAAACTTTGCTGAACAAAGCATGTTGATTGTATCATCGTGTGAAGAGCTTTTTACGCTTTAATCCTTAGTAAAAATAACAAACTAGGATATTTTTTTATTTAATTTATCAAATTCGTCCTAATAAATACCTACTTAAAAACCAAAACACTTGCAGAAAAGACTTGGATGGTTTCAGGGAATCATCAGAAGGCCATATGCCAAATTGGAGCTGAATAGGACAACGGGAAGAGGTTGCACTGAATCTCAAGTGTGAAAGGGATTCTGAGACATTGTGTCCTCAAGAAGCATACAAAACTGATTTTTCATCAAATATTTTTTTCTTCACCAATCTATTCCTTGATTATGTTGATTTGATGAAAATTTTAATATAGACTAACATTTCACCTGAAGACTGCAACTCGATTGGACTCAGGACAAATAAGTTATGACATATGGCCTTCTGATGATTCCCTGAAACCATTCAAGTCTTTTCTGCAAGTGTTTTGGTTTTTAAGTAGATATTTATTAAGACAAATTTGATAAATTAAATAAAAAAAAATATCCTAAATTGTTATTTTTACTAAGGATTAAAGCGTAAATAGCTCTTCACACGATTATACAATCAACATGCTTTGTTCAGCAAAGTTTAAATGCACAAAAATCCACATCTTTTAATCGCGTTGGTATTAAACAAATTTTACGAGAGGTACACATTTTGGTCAACAACAGCAACATTTTTGGACCAAAAAAAAAATTTTTCACGAAAATAGCTTGCTTGTTTTGAATTTTGATACAAATTTGTTTAATTTTTTATTTTTCACGTGTAGTAGTTAATCCAAACAAAATTTAAAAAAATATATATAAATTTTGTAAAAATTTTTGGACCCAAAATTTATTCAAAATCAAATTTTTTGAAAGTGGATTTTTTCAAAGATTGCGTTTTCGGAACCTCTAAACATGATTTTTTTTAGTCGGCCCCATACAAAAGTTTGTTCTCCATATCCTAATCTACCATTTGGAGAGTGAGCCCCCAGATTTCCAAACATAATGCAATTTTGGGACACCCTAATATACAGTTATTATTTGAATAATCAACTGTTTTGTCAACTATCATATGATAATGATGGATTCTGAAGGAAACTAAGCAAATTTTTTTTTCTTTTTCTCTTGCATCGTAAATATCTCAAAAACGCGTGAATATTAAATTTTGAAAAAAAAAAAATAGGTCGTATAGTACTGTTTACAGGCAGTAAAATGCTGTCAAAAATTTGAAAGTCGGATTACTAGTGAATGAGCTATCAGCAAAAGAAAGTGTCCCATTTCTAAAAGAACTAAGTTTTACTACAATATTTTCAAAACACTACGTTCAAATGGATACATCTTCCTAAATTTTTAAATGAAAAAAATACTGACTGCACTGGAAGTGCACTGTGTATTGTAGAATTATTGATACGGTTGGCCAAGAAGCAGTAGATTACTGGTTCAAATATTGTACAGTGTAGTCAGTACCAGTAGTCAGACTTTTTTCAAATTTTAAAAGTTTTTCAATTTTCTTCAACTTCTCTGACAATTTAACTTTTTCTGATACACTCATTTTCAATAAAAAATACTAAGACTTATAGTTATAGAATAGGGAAATATACTTAAACAGTAACATTCAAAGTTCACATTTTGCTGAGTAAACGGTACCCCAGAGATGAAAATATTTGCTTCCTTGGAACAACTTCTGACTCCGACAGTTAGAAAGGCGGCTAGGACAAAATTGTGCGTTTGATGTGCCTTTGACACATTGAAAGTTCAAGTGCTTTTCATTGCACTGTTATTAAACTTTCAAGTTCCGAACGGCACCAATTTGGAACATCTATGTACCGTCTAGAATAGGGTTACCATACGGAACTAGATTTCTGAGAACCAGTATGGATTTTTTCCATACGCTCGGTAACTTCAAACCTGATTGTTTTTACATCCTTATGCATATCAAACATGGATAGTGTGTGGGCCAAGCTCAACACGATTAACGGATTGTGAATATAACATGCACTCACTATGCAACAGCTCTTATATGAATGCTGTCTATCGCTGGAGTTCACCATCGATGTTGGGCTTCGCTGCTATAACAGGCCTCGCCTGTACCTAAGCATCGATGAGACGATAGTAAGTCACTTTGGCATTAGGTGGTTTCCACATTTGGCGATCCTTTCAGGAGCCTATTTTTGGCCAAGATTATTGAGAAATTAATTTTTATTAATGTATTTTAATTTTTCAGTATGAGAAAAACCAAAATTCAGATGCATTTAGCCAAGTAACAAAGGATTTATTCTTTGAAAATTGGCGAATTGATGTGAGCTTTGTAAGCTGGGCTAAAATGCGAGCTGTGTATGCTGCGCTGAATGCGAGCCTTGTGTGCTGCGCCTGAATGCCAGCTGTGTATGCTGCGCTACATGCGGGCCATGTGTGCTGCGCCTGAATGCGAGCTGTGTATGCTGCGCCTGAACGCGAGCTTTGTATGCTGCGTCAAATGCGAGCCGTGTGTGCTGCGCCTGAATGCGAGCTGTGTATGCTGCGCTAAATGCGAGCTGTGTGTGCTGCGCCTGAATGCGAGCTGTGTATGCTGCGCTGAATGCGAGCCGTGTGTGCTGCGCCGAATGCGAGCCGTGTGTGCTGCGCCTGAACGCGAGCTTTGAATGCTGCGGCAAATGCGAGCCGTGTGTGCTGCGCCTGAACGCGAGCTGTGTATGTTGCGCTAAATGCGAGCTATGTGTGCTTCGCCTGAATGCGAGCCGTGTGTGCTACGCCTGAATGCGTGCTGTGAATGTTGCACCAAATGCGAGCCATGTGTGCTGTGCGATTGGTTGAAAAAAATGACTAGCGCCTCTGAATGTGATCTTTGTGCGATGCGCTAAATGAGAGCTTCACGTGTAATACGAGCCAATTGAGCTGCACCGCAATTCGAGCTATGCATGATGCTCCAGAACCTAATACGAGCCGGAAAAGATTACGTATCTTAAATTCAATTATTTTGTATATAAATATGCTGCGCCCAACACCAAATGTATTGAGGTTTAGTGCGAACTACTAGATCTGCGCCGGAATGCGCTCTTTCTATGCTACACTTAGTATGAGCTTGATACGCTGCAATGAATGAGAGATAAGTGTGGCCCGTAAGTGAATAAAATACGCCTAGATGCAAGTTAATCGTGCTGTGCCAAAATTCGGTTTGAAATTTTTGCATCTTTTAGCAAACTGCCCAGCAGATCATTATGAGCCTAATGTGCTACGCCTAGAAGCAAGTCCAATGTGCTGCTCATTCATAGGAGCTTAAAGCATAACTGTACTACGTTACAATTTTACGAGGGAGCTAACTGGGCTGTGCTACTTACGTGCGAAGCAGAAATGTAGACACGTACATGTAAGTCTGCTAAACGGTAATCTACACACTGGGGAATGGTTCTAATACACAACATGCGAATTAAAATAGCCAAAGTCTGTATTCTGTGGATTCTGTTCTAAGTAATTAATCAAAAACATCTTCAAAAGCGAGATAGATGCGCGCATAAACGTGAATTCTATAGTGCTGCAACACGCAAAACAAAGCATTGCTAACCGAGTCTTAAACTAGTGACAGTTTGCTATGTAATCCGTTAAAACATTACAGGAAAGAAGTACGGGAAAGAATAAAGATTCACGAGACAGTTTTTCAGAATAAAAATCCATGTAGCCAATCGGAGCATCATGAACAAGTGAAAACACTTTAACAGGAAGTTGAACAGGAGTTGAAGAGATAACAGCGGATTGCATTTTTTTTCATTTTTTATTCGAGAAGAGGGTGAATGTGTGGGCCAAGCTCAACACGATTAACGGATTGTGAATATAACATGCACTCACTATGCAACAGCTGTTATATGAATGCTGTACTATCGCTGGAGTTCACCATCGATGTTGGGCATCGCTGCTATAACAGGCCTCGCCTGTACCTAAGCATCGATGAGACGATAGTAAGTCACTTTGGCATTAGGTGGTTTCCACAGATAGTGGCAAGTAAATTGACGCGATTTATACCGATATTTCAGCGGCATTTGATTCTGTAAACATTCTACTGAAAAAAATGTTTAGATTGGGATTTTCCGAACGATTGTGTGCGTGGATTAGAAGCTATCTAACGGATCGTCGATTGGCTGTAAAAATAGGTTCTGCTGAATCCTCGGACTTTATTCCGAAGTCTGGGGTACCCCAAGGCAGCAATCTGGGTCCTTTATTGTTTACGCTCTTTTGTAACGACATCAACTTGGTGCTGATTGGATGTGGAGTTCTCCTGTACGCAGACGACCTGAAAATATTTCTAGTCATAAACAGTCAAGCTGATTGTTATGAATTGCATCGCTTCTTGGACGCAGTCGTGAATTGGTGCCGTAATAACTTACTGGTTTTGAGCGTTGCGAAGTGCTGTATTATCACGTTTGGGCGTAGGAAAAATCTTTTCATGCATAATCACGATATTCTGTGCGAGCAGTTGCAACGTGTTGAGGAGACAAAAGATCTTGGCGTTTTTTGGACAGTCATATGACTTTTAAGCGTCATTACTATGTGGTACTCGAAAAGGCAAATCGAATGCTGGGATTTATTATACGTTTGAGCAAAGAATTCACTGATCCAGTGTGATTGCGAGCTCTGTATTGCTGCCTGGTGCGATCGATTCTCGAATCTACGAATCTAGTATGGTGGCCTTTTGAAGCTTCATGGAAAGCGCGTTTTGAAGCCATCCAACGTCGGTTCGTGCGTTACGCTCTTCGTGAGCTACCTTGGGAGAATCCTTTAAATTTACCGCCATACGCTCATCGTTGTGCCCTGCTTGAACTTCATACGCTGTCGGATCGTCGTTCCATCGGTCAATCGCTGTTTGTGGCTAAGATACTTCGTAACGAAATTGACTGCTCCTAGCTACTTTCTCGCTTTAATATTTATGCTCCAGAAAGAACATTGCGTAATAGAAACTGGCAAACCCTTGCATAATCCGGGCATTGGATTTTAAAATTTTCAATCAAAAACCGGGCAATATCCAAGCAAATCTGACCAAAATCCAGCTTTTCTTTACATTTACATTTCCAAAAAATGTTTGCTCGTGTATTTCGATGAAACAAGCTCAAAAAATGGAATGCTTAATCTTAACTATTACTCCCACCCAACAAATTGATAGCATTTGAATGACATTAAATAGCTTTGTTTTATTTAGATTCCATAAAGTTTTCCTAACTCTTTTGAAAAAAATTTGCATTGTACTCTTTTAAGCATTGCGGGATATGGTAACCCTAGTATAGAACGCACATACTGCTTTTGCATTTTGACTCGCCTGCTTTTTTTTTAAATCCATTTCTTGGCACGGTAAAAAATGACTGTACATTGGATTCTTTTTTAAACGATTAAAGAAATCGTTTAAAGAAAGCTCAAAACAACTGGAAAGAAATTATCGCTTATTTCGATTAAAGTGGCCAACTTGCACTGTAAATCGATCATTTCCAGCCTGATAGACCATCCTGAGGTGATTTGAGAGAAATCGGGAAGCTCAAAGATTTGTTTTGGATATTGTTTTCTGATACGGTTGTTCCGGAACTTCCGCAGAACCTCTAAACGGCCATTCCATGCCTCTACCGAGAAGCAACGTCCGGATCCATTGACCACCTATGAGTGGTTTGGAAAAAGCGGCGGACCTGTTTTCGATATGCTCAAAAATCGTCTTATTTCGAGAAAACCGTTGAAAAAATCGTTTAAAATAAAACCGTCGAAGTAACCAAAAGTTCGAATATATGTAATTTATTCTGGAACGAATGAACTCCGTTGAACCACCCTTATACCAGAAAAGGCTCAGTAGCAGTATCGTCGTGCTGCTAGCATTAATCGTTGGCGTTTCGCGCCAAAATATCATCGATATTCCTCGGGCCTCGGGTTTTCCAAAGGGTCGAGACAAATTTAGCTCTAGGCTCGATCTCCTCTCTCAACCAGCCATCATCGGATACGGTAACCAAGTCAGCGTCCCTTAGGACTCGACTCAAAGGCCTAAGTAGCCAAAGTCGGTGGTCTAGAGAGAGACCAAAGTCAGTGTTTGAGTCAGCATAATTGTGTCAAATGTCCACCTAAATTGTAATTAGAAATTAGTTGTAAAAATACAGTCCACTAAATCGTTTGCAATGTTATAAAGAATGTGTACGGTTATTCTATAAAGAAAGGTCTGATGCTATCGATCCATGCGATCAGGGGCGATCCTGAATATTACCTAAGGAACGAACTCATGAGTTCACATAGAGCTGTTAAAAAGTTCAAAATGCTATTTCAAAAGGCTATTTGCTGTTCAAAATGCTATTTCTTCATTAAGTTCAGCCAATACTCAAAAAAGCTTAAAACTACTGTTTTGGTTTCGGTTTCTACTTTTGGTTGGTTTGGTTTTTAAGTTGGTATAAAGGAAAACCATCTTTTTACGTAGATACTTCGCTTTTTTTTAACATAAATAGCTAGTAGCAGACTTTGCAATACGTCTTTTTGTACAGGTCAATAGTTCGTAAAAAATCTCATAGTGCCGATGTTGTCTTGCAGATAGGCTGTCGCGAGTCTGGTTTTGGCCGCCGACCGTGGCTTAGAGGATAGCGTTCAAGTCTTCTATACCAGAGGTCATGAGATCGAGTCTCGGTCACGGCACACATAGTACTTTTTCTGTGGGCTGGTGTTGTTAGCATCAGTACGATGCTAGCCATAAAACCCTTGAAAGATGTACGCTTTAGTCTTGAGTAGAATTTTGATCTCTTAACAAAATATTTTTTTTTTCGATTATAGTCGTTTTACCATCTTTATGGCATTCGCGACTTTTTCGACGTTACAGTTGGCGGATCGTTATTGAAAAACTTATCCGGTACAACACACGCAACACACGGTAACACGCGGTAACACACGCAATACATTCACACCATAACCGTACATACGAAGCCATGGGGTCCGAGTATGGTGTACGCGTTGCATTGAAGATTTGTCCAGTGTTCTGCATCGCTAATTGAAAAATTAGCGACGCTAATTAAATCGCTAACCCATTCAAATTTAGCGATCGCTAATTAAAACCGCTAAATCAGCTTTAAAAGTTATTGCTTCAAGTTTAAAGCGCTAATCGCTAATCGCTAACTGTTGACTAACAATAACGTAAACAGCATGGCCAGAGGATGGATTATCGTTGCATCTCAATTCGTTTGCTCAAAAACTTACAAATATGGTGGATTATTTATTGTGCCCAGTCTGAAGAAAATTTTTTTTTACCAGGTTTCACTTTTTTTCAAAATAGGAATGCAAAATTCTTATGATAGGAGCATTGCCAAACGTGGATTTATAAAAACTAAATGAAATAAAAATCCAAATTTATTCTATGGCGATTTTATCTTATCTTAATTTTGCCTGATTTGAAAAACCAGTGAAAACTGTATTGTGAAAAGTAAATATCTCATCCACTTCAAAAAAGTTGTAGAAAGTGGATTTTCCCAGCACGATTCGTACATGTTGTTACATATAAGTTTTACTATACGTTAGTCATGATACTTTCGATACGATATGAGCGAATGGCAACATTATTTTTGATAAAACCCATCCCTTAACTGAATTACATTAAGCGTACAACAGAAACCGATCTCATCCCTGATCGGAAAAAATTCGAACACAAACCAGCACGGTTTGACAGAATTCGAGCAGAAGACGGCAAATTCCTACAGGGATGAAAAAAGAAAAAAATCCCGTCTGGCAGATCCAGTTCCGGGAGAAAATTGAGAAGTGTCGGACGGAAAAATTTGTGACAGCGTGCTGGCTGTCGGAAAAAAAAGCGTGTGCGCCGAGTTTCGGGCATAAATAGCCCTCGAGTGTGACAAAAAGAACCGCAACAGAGCGACAGCATCAGAAAAAGCGGATCCACATCGCAGGAGCACACCGCACATTTTATATTCCGATTTCGAGGTCCACCAACGGCCGAGCAGGGATCAACGCCGATCCGATAGGGTGAGTCCTCGCTTCCGAAACGGAAACCCAGAAGCTAAGTGGATTATTCTCCCATAGGGAAGCCAAAGAGGAATCCTCCGCCACGTCTGGAACGATTGGCATCGGGGAAAGATTTGACGCAAGAAAAGGGGTCTAGAAAGTGAGTACCCTCGAAATCTCTAAATATCGGTCAGGAAAGGGAGTGACCAAATTGTGTCCCACATTCGCAGGGCCCCTCTTTTTTTCTTTATACCCCAGTGCATTTCATCACTACACGTCACATCCGGCGATTGACTTCCGGCGGAGAGAACCTCCGAAGGAAAAACATCGGCAGATAGGCCAAGGTGGTGGCCAAGATTAGCTACCAGCAGAAACGACGGTGGAATCGTCCACAGGGCGAATTGGCAGCTTCTCAGCAGGCAGTTGGCTGTACCAGTGGCAGCACAAGGGTGGCCACCAGCCACATATCATCTCCAGTTTCGTCCCCACTGCACCGGCAGTCGCATCATCGGTAAGCGGTCCTATTTGTGATCGTTCCGCTGCTTCAGCAGCACAATTTAAGGCGGTTTCGGCAGGAAAATCATCGTTTTCGATCCCATCGTCGATCGAATCAATTGGGACATCGGTCCCCGCGGTGCTCGCAATCCGCTGCGTCCGCAGCAGCATCAGTCGAGGTGATCTGTGTCGTCCGATTAAAGCAGCTCTAGCAGGAATCTTATCGCCACATCAGCATCCACTGTGGTTCTTCGGTTCAACCAACATCTCCGGGGTCCGAGTGCTACCGATCGGTTACTACGTCAGCAGGATTTCCCATGCCGCACTGTCAGCTGTGGCAACCGTGGCCTGGTCGGCCGCACAGCTTCAACGGAAGCGTAAACCGCGCTCACTCAACAGGTCAGCTAGCAGCAACGACGGTGGTGCCCAGACGCATCAGCTCCAGCAGCACAAGCTGCTTTCCGGTTTGCAGCACAGCGTCAGCATTTGCGTTGGCCAGTGAACGTCATCAGCAGCACAGGCTGCTATCCATCAGTGCGCTGGCAAAAATCATATGTGGCATCGGCCACTTGGGCAAAACGAAGACGACAGCAGATCCGAAACCAACACCGAAGGCGGCGAAAGAAAGTTTGTCCGCATCAGGGCAGAG
The DNA here is from genome assembly GCF_029784155.1 of Uranotaenia lowii. Classification (NCBI taxonomy): domain Eukaryota; kingdom Metazoa; phylum Arthropoda; class Insecta; order Diptera; family Culicidae; genus Uranotaenia; species Uranotaenia lowii. Next base: position 44,578,256 of record NC_073692.1, on the reverse strand, counting down.
GATGAAGCCGATTCGTGGCCACACAGTGCGCTGCAGCGCTTACATGGAGGATGCCGTAAGTGAACATTAAAATCTGATCGCAATATGTAATAGGGGAATGTGGGGTAAAATGTTGCCAAAATTATAAAGCAAACTAAAATTTAAAATTTTTTGAGAATCATTATTCGTAGCTTTGCCTACGGTAAGCCAACTTCCCATAATAATGTATTAAACGAGACTTGTCGGGTGGGATAGTAACGTTGAAATCTAAAATAAAAAAAACTTGGAAATTTGGAAAAGCCTTTGAAAATCCACCTAAAAAGCACATTTAAACAAATCACCACATGTGGACGACCATGCTAAAGTCACGTAAAATATTGATCAAGTAGGCTTTGGACTGTACTTTTGCAGACAAAAAAACAGTATCCAAAAGTTTACCTTTTAGCTATGAATTACATAAAGGATGTTTAAAATAGTTGAATACTAAAGAGATGAACCAGTTTAATACTGTTTAACTATATTTCTTGAATTCTTTTTCTAAGAATGTTGAGAAAAGAAGTACTAAAAAGATGAAAAAAAGTAAATCTGAATGAGGCATTCCTGCCCTGAGTCCATTCGAAGTGACCACTTTCACTTGAAGCGCATATTGGTGTAAGAATGATACCCAATGTCTCCCTAACTTGTCAAACGACAAAAAGTTTTCTTCTATCAGTAATAATTCGTGAATTTGAAACAAGTAAATGGAAGTTAGCGGTCTTCATTTAGCGGAACCAAAAAATAGCGGAACTTTTTAATTCGCTAGCTCGATCAAAATTTAGCGGCAAAATTAAACCGCTAACAAAAAGTTATCTGACTAACTAGCGATTAGCGGATTAGCGTTTTTGTGCCAAACACTGGATTTGTCCAACCTAATAATCTAAGAATGGACATGAGCACATACTGCAGAAACTGCGGTGAATCCGTGCACCCATGGTGGATAATCAACATACAGCTCAATAGCAAAAAAAACTGTAAAGTTGAAAATTAGTTCCAACGGGCGTTCAAAAGCAACTTCGCAATTTAGGAACTTCGAAGTAGATTTAAAGGCTTAATTCTATTTGTTTCGAAAATCAATCCGTGTTTACAATTCAAACATGTCGTAACTTCGGAAACGACAATGTGAAGTTACTTCCAGAAGAACTTTTAAATAACTTTAAAGTGGGAATAAAGTAGAAATTAGGAACCGGAAAGTCGATTTAAAGAAAGTCATCACATCAAGTAAAATTGTTGTCTACTCATGATGTTCATATGTAGGTAGTTATTAAAATGTGTGTTAATAGTAACAAATATAGTTGATTAATTTGAATCAAATTGGCTAGCGGACTTGAAAAGGCATATGAAGGAGCGAAAAAGTATTTTTTTTTTATACTGCTTATAAAAGAGATTTTTAAAGCTGGTTAGAAGGTGTTTAGTAATTTATGCGAACTTTTTGTCAACTTTAAAGTTCGTTTAGCTACTTAAAAATTGAGCTGAAAAGAAGTCGTTTTAGAGAAACTTTGTGTCATCCACTTGCTCAATCTGATCTATTTTCCAATTTAGATCGTGTAAATTTTTAGTAATTTAGCATATTTTCTTGGTTCGGGAATTTCAGGGATATTTAACCGTTTCCCGGGATGTGGGAATTACTAAAAACATTTTATTCCTGTGAATTCCCGGTTGGGCGACAGGAGGAATGTCAACAACTATCGCGGCATTTCTGCCTTATACACGATTGTCAAACTCTTTGAGCTAGTTGTATTAGACTCTATCTTCTCGTACTACAAACCATAATTTTTCCAATGATCAACATGGTTTATGCCTAAGCGTTCTACTACCACAAACCTGGTGTTTACATCTTATGTGCAAGACAGCTTTGCCTCAGGATGTCAAACAGACGCCATCTACACTGACCTGGCAGCCGCCTTCGACAAAGTGGTCCATGAAATATCTTTCCCCAAACTTGATCGAATTGGTTTTTGTGGGTTTCTACTGGAATGGATTTGTAGCTTCCTGACAGGTCGAAAACTCATTTTCCGAACGACCAAACCATTCTCCAACCAATTTCCTGCCACAGTGCCTCAAGGGTGCTAAGTATCTGGGACCAATATTATTCCTGATTTATTTCAACGACCTGCTGATGCTCCTCGATGGACAAAAATTAACTTATTCTAACGACCTGAAATTATTTTATCCCTTCAACGGCCCCGAAGACGTCAAATTCCTCTTCGCCTCCTGGTGTGATGTGAATTTCCTGCAGTTAAATCGTACGTCTCGGTGGTCGAGTGGTTAGCGTGGTAAGACGGTAATCGCTAGCTCACTGATGGCATGGGTTCGATTCCCATCTCGGTACTGGGTGTTAAATGTTAATCTTAAGTTGTCCACGTCATTAATTCAGTCTGTAAAGCCTAAATCGGCTAAGACGGTGTATGTCTTTTCAAAAAAAAAAAAAAAAGTAAATGCGCAGCAATTTTATTCTCCCGTAAGCGGCTCCCATTAACAGCAGTGTATTTCCTCAGAGTTCTCCAATCATGTTCTTGAACCAATTTTTATAAAAAATGACTGAAAATCGTTTAAGTTATGTCATATTTTAGCTGGATTTGTATGGGAGCCCCCCGTTCAAAATAAAAATTAAGGCACTATAAACTGATATAAAAAAATCATCTAAAATCCTAGGGTAGCACATTTCACGTTATTCTAACCACTCGTTTCTAACTGACGGTGTCACAAAACAAATGCATCCATTTTTAAATATAAGGTTGTTCGGATTACCCAAAACTCTTAAACACTTGTGGCGTTTCCTTGTTTCTGAGCCAAAGAATAGAGAGCATAAAATCATCGTTCAAATGAATAAACATGAACGAGATGAGGGATTCCGCAGTACTTAAAGCTGCCATCTGATTAATGAGGGTGCCTTCTCATGGATTTTCTCTCAACTCAAAGGGAATCGCATAACAACGGCTTCTCGGCGTAGAATACATATGAATGAAGTGGAAATGAGGCATAAACCGCCGGATTCGAGTCAAGTACGATAGCTGTGCCAATAATGGTTGATGTCCCACATGATTTTTGCAAGAGATTTGGGTCGCAATATCAGACTGATTCGAAACAAATACCGATTTTAGTGGCGTTTTACTTCTTACTCAATAAATTATTTACATAATACATGTTAAAGTACAATAATAAGTGTTCAAATAAACTAAAATTGCAAAACACACTTCTCAGCAATGTGTTGATCTACTAGTTCTATTGCAATTTAATAGTATTGACCAAATTGACAGTGCATTATTGCTGACGCATAACTTAACCATCGACGATTCGACCATTAGTGTCTGGACGCCACGTTCTGATTGCTACAGCCGGTCTGTCAAAGAATAAAAACCTGATCCGATTCATTGATTTCCAAGTGTGTTTCCTTTCTGTGTAGATTGAGTCCGACTGTATACCTGAGCTTAAATGTTTGAATGCAACAATTTACGATACATTTCACACTTTGTTCTGAACAGTCCCATTATCCGGGCGTCATAATCAAGCCGTTTGTGACTAAAATTGGATTTTCCAGTCCCGTCTTCAAATGTCTCACTCCAACCGAAAGGAACTTTTCTCATTGACTGGCGACGAGGAAAACGAAGAAAGTTAAACGAATCGTAACGACGTTAGACGACACAAGCGGAGGACGACGTCGTCCGTCGTCTAAATTTGGGCAATTGTGTTGGGTGCTTTTCGGGCCATTCATGACCCGACCATCCGGTTTCGAATTAAATGTGCGAGATTCACAGTTTCCTCATCGTTTACAAAATCATGTCACCAAGAAGGTATATGTTTAAAGGTTTTAGGTCATGATGTCCCAGATTTTAAAATAGAGAAACAAATTTGAACCACAAGCTTTGATGCGGTTTTCTGGTCTTATCGAAAACAATGACTGTTAAACATCTACTCCAAAAAATTGACAGTATTGCAGTTGATAACAAAAACTGGAACAATTGAACTCAATGAAGTGTTTTGTTAGCTTTTATTTATTGTTTTTTTTTCTGTTTGGTAAGCAGAATAACGTTGCACATCTGCCAAAATTTGCAGACAGAATTCGGTAAGAACAGAGAGAGATGGAGGAAAAAATTAGATTTTTTATGACAAAACATGTTTTTATAGTTTTATGTTTTATAGATTGAATTATATCGGATTTGTAAGTTCGTAATCTCAATCAACTGTCAAGAGAATTTATTTCCTAAACACAAGTGAATGTTAGTGCGCACGGTGCTTTGGGTTTTGTAGAAATTGAGTTTCGATTATGACACGTATAAGAATGAGTACCGTAAACGGGGAGAACTTTAATCACTTTTTTTTTTAAATTATCATTTGGATATTTTGGAAGGGGTTGCTTTTTCGCAACACCAAAAAATTTTTAGAACACTTACTCAAGTAAGGAGTATAAAGCATGATCACAAGGGTATTTCAAAATTGCATGATGTCATGGGAGTCTGGGGGCTCATCCTCCACAAATCATAGATGAGGGTGTGGAGAACAAACTTTTGTATGGGGCCAACAAAAAAAAGAATCATGTTTAGAGTTTCCGCAAACACGATCTTAGCTTAGTTGACTACTCTTATCCACCTTGAATCATTGAACTTAAAGTGCTTAGATATGACCATTCATTTAAAGCTTCAGATAACATATTTGATAGAAGGGTGTTCACTAGACTGCCCCAAAGTTGAATGAGAAATTTGAAGCATGTGAAATGTTATGCGCCGCAGGCTTAAATTGATTCTAGGCCTAGTACAATGTCTCATGCCAAATTTGGGCCAGATCGGATCACGGGAAAGGGTCGCTTAACGAGCCTTAAGTTTGTATGGGATTTCAAGATATTTTGTTCGGGAGGAACATGAAAATCCAGTTTTTCATGAATAACTTTGGTCCCCTTCGGCCGATTTCTTTTGAAACCTGTTTTTCTTAAAGCCTAAACTATGACTAATATTTCATCTGAAGACTTCAGCACGTCCTTGGAGAAATGGCACGAGGCCAAATCCGGCCAGACGATTTTTGGGACGTTATGAGCCTTCAGGAGAGGAGGAAACAGCCTCTTCTGGAGGCACTCTTTCATACACCTGTCCGTTCATCGTGTCCTAGTCCTTGGTCACGAAAGGTGCACTCTGCTTCCCGCATGTGCATATGGCATGCCAAACCAAAAATTCATTCGAAAATTTGGACATCTTTTGAGTGCGGACATGCTCCGGAACGCTCAACTTATCCTTGGCCGTGAAAAACAGGTTGCTGGGGACCTGTTTGAAGTCGGCCTTCACGTATGTTTCGTCGTCCATAATGTAGCATTCAACTTTCGTCAGCACGTTGAGGTACAACTTCCTGGCAAGGGTTTTGGCGGACTTGTTCTGCTTCTCGTCGCGATTAGGGACCTTCTGTACCTTGAACGTTCGAAGCCCAACCTTATTTTTGGCCTTCTGGACAAAACTTTGGCTTAGGTGCAGCTTCTTAGCCTCATCCCGAACGGAGGCGTTAGGGTTTCGGTTGAAAGCCCCAACTACGCGGTTGTGATTTTTTGGTGTTGTACGGAATACTTTTTCCTTCACTTCTGGTGTTCCATCGGTGGTCAATCGTTCCTCGAACTGCTTAATCACCAATTTTCAAATCTCAATTTCAGATAATGGCCCTTATTCTGCGCCTCGAGTGACGTCACTGCCTAATCACCAATTTTCAAATCTCAATTTCAGATAATGGCCCTTATTCTGCGCCTCGAGTGACGTGACGATAGTCGAGTCACCCAAGTCACTCTATTCCAGCAGTCGGTTTAGGTGAGGAACGTCACTTCGGATGAACTTTGTGAGTTCTTACCCTATTCTCGTAGTCACCGTGGGTGAGAATCGTCGCATTCGGGTGACGATTTTAGGTGACAATTGTCGGTACCTTTCCAGGTCGCGACGAGATAGAAATTCAATGAAAACAGGGAATAATTTGGCTCTAAAAGTTCAACAACATTAAAGTATGACCATTTTAAAAACAATTTTCACGAACAAATTTAGATTCGCTGAACTAATTCGACAATCGATGAGGATTGTCGGTACCTTTTCAGGTGTTGACGAAAAATAAATTTAACAGAAAATTTATGTACATGGGAATGAAAGGCTCTAAATAGTTAATTAAATGATAAAGAATGAAAGTTTTGAATATTTATGATTATTTTTATTTATTGAAATTTTTTTGGGTTCTTGGGCGCAGCCTCGAAGATGGCGCAGTCATGTTGTAAATTTTTGTCCAGTTCTCAGATTGCGACCACTTTTCCAAATCTAAAAAATAACAATAAAATCCATTAGTAAAGAATCAGTACGCCACAATCAACTAACTGTTCGGATCGATAATTTCCGGCATGCCACGGTGCACAGTGGTTTAAAACTCGAAAAACGTGATCATCGGCTTTTTGATGCCTTAGATGTCAAAATAGCTTAACGACATGTTCTACAATGTTTCATTATTTTCAATTGCGCATATTTTGCCATTAATTTTTTTCTGATCGATCCACCCAAAAGTGAGATATTTTTTTTTATTTTTTGAATTTTTCGTCCAATCAAAATTATGTCTTCAAAAAACTTGTAGACAATACAATTTTGAAAAACTTTGTAAAAGATTTCAAAGATCTGTCTTTTATAAAATTATATGTTCATTAAAGCTTAAGAATGTGCCTTTCAAATGCATATAGTTATGTTTTCATAAGTTTGCAACTTTTAGAGATATGGAGCATTGAAAATATGCATTTTTAAAACGTAATTACACAAAAAGTACCATTTAACGTCAAGATACAAACTTGACACCTTCAATGAAGTTGTGTATTTTTACAATTGTTACAACTCTCTCATATAAAGTAAGACTCGAAAGTCGCTTTGATAAAAGTTAAATGGAAATTTCGTTTTTTGAGGTTAGTTTTTAGAAAAATGTCTATAAATCTGTTGTTTGAAAAGACAGAGCTTTGAAATCAAAGTTTTTCAAAATTGTATTGTCTACAAGTTTTCTGAAGACATAATTTTGATTGGACGAAAAATTCAAAAAATAAAAAAAATATCTCACTTTTAGGTGGATCGATCAGAAAAAAATTAATGGCAAAATATGCGCAATTGAAAATAATGAAACATTGTAGAACATGTCGTTAAGCTATTTTGACATCTAAGGCATCAAAAAGCCCATGATCACGTTTTTCGAGTTTTAAACCACTGTGCGGTGGTAACTTCGGTTGGGGAAAATATATAAACCGGCATCATTCGGAGCCGTCGGCATCTGATATTTTTTCGGCAATAATACCCAAATACGAACCCAGCTTTGATGAGCGAAATTTCTACTTACGTCGCACAAATCGTCCGTTTATCATCCTCAAGCATGTTGCTGTGGCCGTACCATCCGATGATGGCCATTTTCGAATCGAAATTCTAAACCGTTACACAAAAAACTAATTCGGAAAATCCGAAGCGAAAGCAAAATCAAAACAGCACCAGCTAAATTCTACCATTTTGAAAGATGTGTTCATTCGACCACTCACCTAGAATGAACCTCTGTCACTTTACCCATATCGACTACGGGAATAAGGTGACAAATCTCACGGTGACTCCGAGGTGAGGTGACAATCATCACGTCACGCGCGGCGCAGAATAAGGGCCAATGATTTCTTTTGATAATGAACCAAAAAACGAAATTTGTATCAAAACACTCAACCAGAAATCTCTTATTAGGATTCTGAATTTTTGGATTTCAATGTGAATATTTTCTTTAGTTATTTATTTGAAAATATAAAGAAAAACAACAAATAATGAAACTGTTTCAGATTTTTTAACTCTGGATCACCATTATGAAACTTTCTTAAGTTGCAATTCTGCAAAAGAAACAAAAGTTAAAATGTTGTAATAGTTGTAATTTTTTATTTTTTTCACATTCCTAAATAATAGGTTTTGAATACGGAAAATTCATCTAGTTGGGGTTTAAAATGCAAAACCAAGATTAGAATCAGGTTTTTTGCCAATGATGATACAAACTGGATTTCAATAACAAAAAAAAATGAATAAACAATCCGAAATCTGATCACAGACATCGAATTTTAGTGTTTATAAGAAAATTTGGAACTACAAAATTCAGAATTATTCTAACCTAAGCTTGCCAGGTATTTTTCTGCCAACATACGGGTCACTATTAAAATTATTTATTGAATAAAAGAAGGAAAGCACTTGAAACCTATTCTTTATATCAAAATACATCAGTCAATTTGAAAACATATTTCAAGTTTCCAAAAAATCTTTCATGTTTTTTTTTTGTTTTTTTAATCATAGGTTTGTTTATGAGGCATTTTACCTATAAAGTTAAATTTTGCCTAGTTGTAAATTTTTCATGTGGATTTTGCTGAAATTTGCTCAATGACGAAAAATGCATATGAACCAATTTAAATTTAGGTTTAAATTTGCAGATGAAGTGCACAAAATCGGTCACCATCTGGGCAATCTGGTTAGCTTAGTCTTATTCTATTCAAATTCGATATTTGGGACTAAATTTCTATCAACAAGGGAGGAATTTTTTGAAAAACTGTAGTAGAATCACTGATCACACTGACATGACACTTAGATAAAAAATTCAACCATTTTCTGTCTAATTTTTTGTTGTCAGATTTTGGAGGTTCGCAATACCGACGGCAGGTGGCGAACCTGAAAAATTTGACAAAAAATACCCTGTAGGAAAAATGTACCTGTTTAGCCCGATTTTATCGTAGAAATTGCCTGTTTTTTTTTAAGTTGGGTGGCATTTCCTAACTGGGATAGAATTTCTTCAAATCGATCGATGCGCACTCTGGAATTGACATTGCGTACTGTTGGAAAAATTATCCAAAAAACGAAATCGAGTGTCCATCCAGTATGGTCAGTGGTAGAATTGTGGACCTGGAATAGGATTTCGAAGTTCTGACTTCAGTTCTTAATCGCGATTATCACTCTTGAATCATTTTAATAGTTCATCAAAATTTGATAAAGAATTTGAAAATTTGAGTTTAGAGAAAAACATTTCGCTTGGCATTTTCGGGACCTTATGGGAGGGGGATCTAGATATAATCACAATCATAGATAAGGGTGTGGAGAACAAACTTTTTTATGGAGCCAACAAAAAAAAGAATCATGTGTAGCGTTTCCGCAAACGCGATCTTTGAAAAAAAAAAAATCAGGTTTTCAGAATAGGGCTTTTTTTTAAATTCGTTCGTGTTTATGCCTGGCCTTCACTGTGAAAATGAACGTGAAAAATCTTATTTTGTCAATAAGTCAACAACGTGACTAAACTAGATTTCGTAACATGGTCGAATCGATGGAGAATTGTTGAAAGATGAAAATTCCACTGGTCTTGTTGTTGCCTCCTAGAACTGTTGTTAATCCGATTCCCCCGGTTTTCACCGCGGAATTTTCAACATCGCGGGAGAATCATTTTCTCATAAGGGGCTGTCCATTAATGATGTCACGCAAAATTTGGAAAAAATTTACCCCCCCTCCCCCCTCCGTCACATATTGTCACAAATTCCGTAACCCCCCTTTAGTATTACGTCACGTTTCCCTAATCCCCCCCCCCTCTCCCCTGGAGTAAAATTTTCAACTCATAGAAATTTGATTAAAAATGTTGCTTTTTTTAAATTCATCAGTTTTATTCAAAGAATTGAAAAAAGGTTAACAACTTTTAACAAGCCTTCAATCATTGGTTAAAACACATTTCAATCATGAGTTCAAGGATTATGTTGATGACTTTCCATATCAATGACCAAATCTCTATCCAAACATCCAAATCTAGTTCCTCTTCTTCAATCCTTTCGCAATCAAAATCTTCTCCACAGGTTAGAATAGCCAAGTAATCTGTTCACGTTTTGCCACAATTTAAGTGGGAAGGACTTTCCTGAGTGTTGCAGTGAAAGTGTTCTTGCGAACTTTCTTATGCTGATAAAATTTACCAGAAGTGATTTCGTGAGTATTATTATTCATTAAATGAATGGTGCAAGCATAGTTTTGTTGAATTTAGGATAAAATTATTTACTATTGTTTTGCTGCGTTTTTTTGTAATGATAAGTGATGTCACGCTCAAGCTGACCCCCCCCCCCCTCCCCCCATGTCACAAATTGTCACAAAAATCAAAACCCCCCCCCCCTCCCCCCCTAACGCGTGACATCATTTATGGACGGCCCCTAATATCATATTTTCTCTCAGATGTCGTGTTAATTGAGAAAAACATGTAAAAACTGTGCAAATGGCAAAAAAATTGTTCGATAAGGAAAAAATAAAATCGAAAAAGCAATCTGTCAAAGGCAAAGACTGTAGATCAGCTCCTAATTGTTAAAAAAAATCATATCTACCAAAAATGTAAAAAGTGGTGTAAAAACCGTAATTTTAATAAATTAAACGTCTTAGTCTTTGTATGAACCTTTTTAAAGGTGGATTGGACAGTTGATGTGATTTGACTAGTTTTCCCATCTTTAAGATTATCAAAAAACGAAACACAGAATTTTTGGCAAAATTTTGGAGGTAGCTGTTTTCCAATATTTTTGTCAATATTTAATTACTCAGATTATTTTACCATCTAAAGTCGAGTCTACACTGAATTTTGAGTATATAAACGCAAGATGTTCACAATAAAATTACATTCACAAGAATGGCAATTTTATACCGGCCTCAGAGAAGTAGGCTAGGAAAAAGGCTTTGCCTTTTCTCGCATAAGTTTAGTGTAGGTTGGTGTGTGCATTACAGTGTGTTGAATTACAACATTTTTTTCGAATTTCAAAACGCATGTAGTCCGGAAAATCATAAAATACATTCTGACGAGTAAATTTTTACGTTTTTTCATATAAAATTTATAAGAGAAACACTGGTGCGATAATCTTATTTAAAAAATCTGCAAAATTCTATCGTTCGTTATGACAAAAAGGAAATTTTTAAACTACAGGCGTTTTGAAAATTCGAAAGATATAGGTTGCAAACTAACAAACCATAGTGTGCATACAAGTTGACTCCCAAGTCTAATATATCATTTAACAGCTGAGGCTATTAAGTATCTATTATATAAAATTCTCTTGTAACGGTGTTTGTAGTACTACTCCTCCGAAATGACCAAAACGATTTGAATGAAATTATTTTTCGAATATTCTGTAGCCATGCGAATCGGTTTATATCGAATAAAATTAACAAAAAGTCACATCAATTGTCCGTAATAATTAAATTTGTAGTTTTTTGAATCAAATAAAAGTCATGACATCCATTTTTTCGAGATTTTTTTTCCTTTACGCGGTTTGTTTTTCGTCTCCAAGGTCGAGGCGTCGCGAGCAGACGTCGTTAGAAGATAGTAACCATGGCATCGCATACTGATCAGTGAGAATATTTTGGCGCGTATTTCTCAACCAAACATATTTTCAATGCAAGTGGTGGCGATATGAAGCCTTGATGTGATTTTTTGTTTTTGATTCCTAGCTCATTTCTACAGCACATGGTTATGAATGACGCCAAGATGTGACTTAGGTTGACATTTTGCTGATCAAATAAAACATATAATATTTGTTTTGCCAAAATCTGAAATTGAAAAGTCGGGCATCCATTTTTAGAGATTTTCTTTTCTTCGAGGGGTTTGTTTTTTTGTCTGCATGGGCGAGGCGTCGCTAGCAAACGTCGTTAGAAGATAATAGTAACCAAAGCATACTGTTCATTGATCGCTGGAAAATTTAAAAATTAGGCGCCTATTTCTCAACCAAGTACCTATATTTCTTATGCACGTGGGGCGATATGCAACCTAGATGTGTTTTTTTTTTTCTAGCTTATTTTATTTGTACACAGCACATGGTAATAAATGACGCCTTGATGTGACACGGATTGATATTTTATCGATCGAATCAAAACCATTTAAACGATTTCAAATATCAAAACCATTTTTAATTCGTGTTAATTTAAGTAGTAAATTGTTGCCAAAAGTTATGAACTTGATAAAGATAAATATGAAATAATGTAATGACACTTTGAGGACGTTTGAAAATAAGAAATTGGGAAGCTTTACATTCAATTTCGTATAATCCAATACGCCTAGAATGCTAGACACATTAACTGAACAAGAGTCTCTTCTCTCCTAATTTGTTTAATTATAGAGGATTTCAACCAACTTGGCCATTTGTCCTCTCAACAAGAGTCTGTTCTTTGAAATAGATTAGATAGAATTGAAGTTTTAAAAAACCGAATGAACTATTTGATTTTTTGCAAACGTAAATTGAAGTTATCAATAAAATAATCTACTTTTTAATAACAAAAAGTGAGGATATCAACTTTTACAAAAAAAAAATGTATACATTATTTCTTCATCTAAAAATTGTTGGGCCCAAAAAAAATTTTGATTAAATAAACTTAACTTTTTTTTTTAAATCATTCACCAAAACTGTGTACACGTTTACTGTTTGTTTACACACAATTCAAGTACAAACTTAACATGAAAAGTGTGTTTTTGTTTTACATATTTTGGCTATATAGAAGAGACTTTTGATTCACTTTTTTGTTGAAATTTTTTTTGTGATTGATATTCCAGGGGCATCAGATTTTTATGATGAACTTTTAATATGACCTGATAGTGTTGAAAATAATATAAATTCCTGTAATTTCTTAGATGGAATAAGTGAAAACGCGCAATTTAGCTATGAAACATCTACAATTTAAGAATTTTATTTTCAAAATGGTGTAACCGGTTGGTTACAAATCGTTTGATTTTTGTTTTCATTTTTGTAGTATTGTATATTTAGCTCTAGAAAATTCATGTTCCTTGTCGAGTCTCACAACAAGATAGCACCACAGTAGGCTACATTTTACTGCCGGCTGCTGTCAATTCACAGAGGAGGAAAAGGAGGAAAGAAAAAGAGAACATGGAAGGCAAAAAGGAAGCTTGCTTCAGGAAAATTCGCTCTCTTCTGTACCAGGCGTCCGTGAGTGTAGTCAAGTTTCTGTATAGTGTTTGTGAACGTCCACGGAATTCACCCGAATACCGGTTTGACCTCTTCACGGTTCGGCCCGCAGATCCCTTGTGGTCTCGCGCCTCAACGTAAAGGACCAGCAACAACGTTCTCGGGGTCTGAGGACCCCTAATTACTAAGGAGAACTTCCCTTCTCGGTCTGTCCGGATACGGGGCACTCTCGTGGGCAGACCGATTAAAAGCCTATGAAGGAAGACGCCTGCAACGACCGAGTCCAGCAACGCCCGCTGGCGCCGACGGTTTCGGCACCCCGTCGATACGCCATTACATCGACGGCCCTCCTGATTCCGGAACGGAGTTTCCGGGACAACGACGTCGCGACGCAACAGCAACTGCAGCACAACCACGGTTAGTGAGCCAAATACACGCCACACAAGACACAGAACATTGTTTTATACACACAGACAACACGCCACATAAAAACATTAATAAAAGCAAACATAGAAACATGAAATTTCCGATTTCTGTATTTTATCCGTAAAGTCCTTGGTTACCCAGTAGCCAGCCGGCCCTGAGGTTCCGTACTCTTGAGTACCTTGCCTTGGCTGGTGCAAGCCGCTGCCTTTCTATTCGTAACAATGGCCAGAAAGGATATCCCGAGTGTTGAATCTGAAGCTGATATTCAAAATTAATATAAAGGTCTTCGTAAATCAAGGTCTTTTGGTTGAACAGCATTCAGTGAAATTGAAGTACCAAGCATTAATTTATTCCGGAGAAAAACTTAGGATATAGCAATGAATGTTGATAAAACAGACAAACAAGAACAAGTAGGTATTAAATTAATTTTAAGTCTTTTCACTGACGCATCTAAAAAGACCTATGTGTTTTCACTTGCCCCAATAAATGGGACAAATATATACTTCGATATTTCTTTTTGTCAACATAACTAATATTTTTTTTGAAAATATTACTTTTTCCAGAGTATATGAAATTTGAACTGTGGTGATATTCGTTAGGATTTGACCGGTGTTTCATTTTAGAAAATTAAGATTTAAAGTAAAAAAGACACATAATTTTTATTAAGGTTTTGTTTATATGATAATTTCCAGGAAATAAAATGAACTCATGAAACCATCGTAGCCTGAACAGATTATTTATTTTCAATCTATTAAATTTAAAAAAAAAATCTGCTTATCAATTAAATGTTGTTAAATCTTAAAAATATAACGTAATCCTAAATGAAATCGCAGATCACCACCAACAATGTTCAGGAAATTTAGAAATCAGAACTGCTTACATTAAAATCTTTAAAATAATGGGTGAATATATCTAAACAAATGTTTTCCTCTTCTCAAAAGCAATCGTTTCTTTGATTCATTGAGTTAAAGTTCATAAGAATTAATTTGCAATTTTTGGTTGAATAAAAAAAGGAATTAGCAATACACAAAATCACCAGATTTAATGCCATGACAAGTGCTGTTGGGAACACTTTAAGTTGAAATGTGTAAAGTCTACAACTTAAGTATCAGGCGAAACTTTTTGGAAATGATTTGGTGAAAATATAAATTTTAATTCAAACTGCTTCGAAGCATGAGGATAATGAATAATAAGCTGTTTGAAAATGGTTAGTAAAGAATCTTTTCTTATGTGTTTCATTTCTACAGCCCTAAAAAATACACCATCCAAAGCTTATTGGGAGCTGAAAGCGCTGCATTAGGCAAAATATTCGGCAATTACTCCAAAAATTGTCCCGATATTAAAAACAATATAACAAAACGAAATAAATCTACTGAATGGAATACAGCAAATGAAACATACATATTATCAACATACAGTTATTTATTTAACAAGTTACAAAAATTGGATTTTAAAAGACCCGTTGAGTTTAAATTCTTTGGTTTAGTTTTGATAGAATTGAGCGGGACGATTCGAGTAAAGGGAAAAAGGGAAATGTAAAGAAAACTAGGAAAAATAGAAAGTGGACGCCAAATTGAACATGGTAAGACGAAGTTTACCGGGTCTGCTAGTTATTCGATAAATTCCTCACAAGTTTTATGAATTGTGTTCTTCAAAAAAAAAAAATCCATTTCTAGTTTTTTTGCGGACACAATAAGCGAAGATGGCATGACAAAAGAAAAGTTTGATATTTGGTGATGCCTTATTTGGAGTTCTAAAATTCAAATCCTATTCAAGATATTTCATGCCAAGAATTTTTTTTATGCTTCCACACATCCCTTTAAACAGCGAGACAAATTCTGTTGAATTCCCGAAACCTTCAATCACAATGTCAAACATACTACCCCAGATAATCCCCACTCTTGCATTCAGCAACAATCCATTCCCATTCCGAATGAACCAACAACATTCAACAAGTGGTTCGCTTGCGTTTCCTGAGATTGCAGTCAGATGAAAAAACTGCTGGCTACCACATCAGGATCTCAAGATCTACTAGCTTGCCCTTCCCACCCAACTCTACCGCGACCCGCATAAATTTGCGCTTTGATGGTGGTTGATTCAGGAGAAATCCGGAAACGAGTGGCAAAAGCAGGAACAGAACTAGGTATACCTACAGAGAGAGCGTATGCCGGCATCTCGTCTTTAACGAAAGGAAAATCGTGATAAAAGCTTTTCATGCTACTTACTTTTCTGGCCTTTCTGGGTGGGTGATTTATTCGGTAAGGTTTGTTCGAGTGGGTGGTTGGGCAAGAAAAAAAAAGACCGGAAGAACGATTCTACCCGTTTTCCTTTGTCCTCGAGGAGAAGCAACAGCATCATTTTAGATGAGGGACTGAAGGAAGCATCTTAAGAGCCTCATCGACGCCATCCAGAGAGACGATAAACACACAGAGATTTGATTGATTTCACTTAAACTGATTACCTCTGGCATTTCGGAAGGAGGTCATTGATATGTTCTACTAATTTGAAAACTATTCTATGGAACCTTCTTCTGAAAGCTAACACAAACGGATTGAAATTGAAAATTTGCACTCCGAATCAACTTTAACTTAAAATTTTTCAATCCAAGATAGCATTGACGCCTAGTAGTAAACAATAACTGCCACAAACCGGCAACACCGAAATTATGGGAAGACGTTTCGAAAAATGGTCCCTGATACTGGTTCCGATTGTCCTGCACGCCTGTTCCATCAGCGTGGTAGATGTAGTCACGAGCTACGGCGAGACACCAAAAGCGGCTTCGATAGTATCAGTTGGCGGAACCTCATCCGAAGCAATGCTACCGGATGTGGCCTCACTGATGTTTGTTACGGCAAGCAGCCTTCTGACGGGACATTGGCTTCGCGCAAATCTGCTTCGTCGTCGCGTGGACTCTGATCCGATGAAATCCTCGCTTTCCGTTGCCATCGCTGTGAGTTCGATTTCCCCAAGGAATTGTAAAATGATTACGATTTTAAATCCGGTATACCGTTTATGTTGCAGATTTTCCTCAATGTCGTGTTCTGCGATCTGCAGCTAAGGTTGGTATGGATACCGGTGCAGTATTTTCTTCGATTCCTGAGGGACCGTGACGTTTTTGTAACATCATTGAACTAAAAAAGTTGGATAATGACTGATGTTTTACCTTTTTTTGCAGGTCAATATGTTGAATGTAGGTTTCTTCTATCTTCGCTTTTTAAAATCAACCAGGAACATTCTGGAGCAAATTATCAAAGTGTCAAAATCGGAACAAGGGTTTATTTGGATAAGAAATTCGGCAGCGTTTTGTTACCTCTTAGGAGTCGCTTATTACCATAAATATGTTTCGTATCTTGTAGACAAAATTTGTTCAATCCGAAATGGTCGAAGGTAAAATTTAGATTTACGGTCTACTCATTTTACGTCACGAAACGACATGAAATCCCTTCTACGCATTTGTAGCCGTATGGGTGGTTCTCAAGCTTAGTTCAAACTGGGCGACAGGTACGCTATTTTGGTTGCCGCAAAAAGTTGCGGGTCTTCCATGAAATTTAGGAGATTTTGAGACCTTCTTAAGTTTTCTATGATTTGATGCACAAACCATAACAATTGATAAGTTCCTTAATTCAGACAACCCTGCTCAACTAATCTAAATAATCTTATTTTGACTAACTCCTGTGACTACGAAAACGTAGTCCGGCAAATGAGGGACAGTTACATATAAGGTGGAAGGGATCTTCCACATTTGATTCACAACTACCATATACTGGAGATTCAGCACGCTGAATGTAGTTCCTATGATAGTTGAGCTTACAATTCGTACAGTAAGGTTTGAGGATGCCAAATTACGTCCACAGTGTATCAACTACCATGTAAAGTCCGAAAAAGATTATGGGATAGCTTCTCTGGATCTAGAGGTAGTTGTTTCGGATCCGATGAGCATCTTAAAGACCAGGTTAACGCAGAGTCCATTAACAGTTTTGCGAACGCCTAGAACCTAGAACCTCTTCTGGTACATTTAGTTTCGGTGAGCCGTCTAGGAAATAGCTGTACAATTCTCGCTTCTCATTTAATTAGTATCCATACTCAAAAGAATCGATACGTGATGTAGTATGCTGGCTGCGGTATGATCATCGGTGCTATAGCCAGTTCGTGACCTTCAGGATCAGTGAGCTGCTCGATACAGCGGAAGTGGGAGAGTGAAGATAGCTACCGACTAAGCAAATCCTTGCGGATAAAAGCACTACCCTATTACCAGCCAAGTAGTCGTTGATTTCAGGGACCAGACTTCCTGAATGAACTCAAAGGTTAATGGCCCATCGACGGTGGAGATCAAGGGATAACCATGAAGTAGATCGATCTTAGGATTCTCCATCATGCACACTCATTGTCAACTTCCAACGCTTCTCTGGTAGGAAACAGCTTCTACGGACAATCGGATATGTTCAGCGTAACTTCTTGAACATCCGTAAGACGACAACGACGGGCCTACCCCGATGAAGTTAGAATCTTGCTGCCGTATAAGCTGAATCCAGCAATCGAAGAATACGGTGTCCTGCGATTGCGAGGTCAGTTTGGCGAATGCTAGTGAGCAGATGAGGCTAGCAAAAATCCCTTCATACTCCCGAGGTAGCACTACGTGACGAACCTGGTGATTGCGCTAAACACCGTCATCAAAATTGTAACCAGTGCGTGGGTGAGAAGCCCAAGGTCAGTGAGAATCGTCGACATAAATGTAAATGTGCACAGGAAGCGCTGTGGGGAGTGGAGGCGGACCGTACCTTACACCACCGACGCCATACGCAAATTAATGGCTAGGTAATGGTCGAGTAAGATGCTGACCAACAGAGGGCGCTGATTGAAACGCACAGATGGGCAGCCATAGGCGGGCTTCGAAAGCGGCGCAATGGGGCGGAATCCCAGGACGGAGCCGAAAGTTCAGATCCGAGGCGATGACCTACAGCTACGACAATCACTCCACAAACAACGTCCATATCATACGGTTCAACCGATAGTGCGAACAGTGAAAAATAATCACACTACAACCAGGTGAGACGTGATTGCCGCCCCGGAATCCTAAGGGATGATGAACTGGCCCACTGGAATGGTTCCTAATCCACTTTCGTTTTGTCGCATTGCGCCAACAGGACCCCTTTATGTTTGTTCGATTTGAACCCTTCCACTGGAGGACTGCAGCTAGTCTGGAGAAAGCCTACAGAGCAGCGAGGCAAATCCTAAGAGGCCCCGTCACGACAGCTTAGCAGTTCTCACCACACCCAGGCAGCCGTCAACGCCGAGTGGCCCGACATTACACCACAATCAGGTAACCGTCAACACCTGGTGGTTCGGAAATCGGAAGGGTCAGCCGAAGAAGAGCCACGCCAAAAGTCGACCGGATTACTCACCTTGCGCCACAGCGTAGTTCAACGGAAGAAGGCGGAAGGGAGTGAGGTGCTGGGGCAGCCCCGGAGTTCATCGTTCGCAGTCATCGTCAAGGTAGGAAGACCCTATGTTATTGTGACATCTTAGTGGTAGAAACCATCTTGTCGACCCATCAACCCAATAAAGCAAACAAGCGGGGAAAGTTCGTTTTCACAAAGCTCCGTGTTTTCTTGTGCCAACTAGAACGCGGATAGCCGACCCTGAGGCATATTGAGGGGGGTTCTTATAGATGCTGGGCAGGCTAACTCACCCTTAGGTTATAAAATTACGAAATCTGCCTCGAGTCAAACATTCCTCAACTTCGCTCTAAGTTCGACCGAATCCGTAGAAACTGCCCGCCCATTTGGCAACTTACCAGCGCCCATTCTCGTACACTGGAATCGACAACTTTGTCTGTTGTAGTTAGTAGATATTCGTGCATCTTAGCGCTGCGTAACTTCATCGCGAAGGTTCTCCCTTGGAGATCCTGAGTGACCGGGGAACCAATTTCATCGGAGCATCAAGGGAGTTGTGCGAGGGACTGAAGCAGATCGACGAGGAACGTCTGAATGTTGCGTTCGTTAGCCCGAACAGTAAGTGGACGTTTAATCTTTCGATCGCTTCACATTTCGATGGGTGCTGGGAGCGTCCGTAAAGAAACTATAAACGTTTTGGACCCCCACCTTTACCGTCGGACAAGATTCCTCATTCCTCGCTCGACAACACTCCACCGGTTTTGCCCGACAACCATTTCCTGGCTCGCTCGACGACAAACTTCCGTCAGCTTGACGCTCCTTACACTTCATAGTCCATCCTTAAGGCTGTACGCCCTGTAGACTCGATGCCTCCGAACTTTTTCCCGACTCGACGCCTACGCATGGATTCCCGGCGCAAAGCCACCGAATGGTTTTCAGGCTCGACGCCATCGAAAGAATTCCCAACTCGATCACCTCCGAACGGATTCCAGGCACAACCACCTTCAATCGGATTCCAGGCATGATAACCTCCGAATGGATTCCCGGCTCGACGCCTCCGAACGGTCCCAGGCTCGACGCACTTCCAATCCATCCCCAGGCTCGTCCCAGTTTGGACGCACTTCCAAAAGGTCCCGGGTCGTCCTCCTGCCGCTGATGATTTCACTCCTCCTACTTTCCACTAGTGCTGAGCCCTTCTCCTCCATTCCACTGGTTCTGAGCCCATAACCTTTCACGGTTTCCGGCTTGCCGACTTTTCAGTGGCCCCAGCTCAACGACCTACATATTGCTCTGCACCGACGACCTTCCAGGGATCATGAAAGGTCGTTTGACCAGGAATCATGAAAGATCGACGTGCTGGAGCCACTGGTAGAATGTCAAGCCGGAAGCCAGAAAAAGAATCGCTCGGAACCAACAGTGGCAAGAAGTGCCAACCGTAGCACATACATAGATGAAATGTGGTGTCCAAACGATGAAACGAGCAAATACGGTGTCTGACCAGTTCAACTAAAAGAATTGTGTGCATGAATAGCAGTTGGTCAATTGAAAATCCCGTACAAAAAAAGTAATCAAAGGAAAAGTGGCTTTTTTTTATTTAAACTTCCCGGTTTTTGTGAATGGGTGTAAATCCTGTCTGTTTCGCGTCGTAATCTAGAATGACTTCCCATTCCCGGCCCGTTTTCTATCTCTCTCTCGTCGTCTATACGGTTACATGAGACGACCCACCAAACCTTAAGTTAAACCCAATACACGCATCGTTACAATGGGTTAATTGTTTTTTTCTGTATGTTGATAGTACTCACAACAACATCTGTGTCTAATTTCGCGTCAAAGCCATCATTTCAGTGAGGCGTGGCTTTGGGACAATTTTTTCGATTTTTAGCATCTCGCAATTTCACACGGCTCTCGTTCTTCGTTAGTTTTTGTTTTTTGCAAAAATCGACTAATATCATTTCGCAGCCAACATGTTTGCCTGTTCTAGTTCCGTGTGACTTCTGGCTGTTCAGCAAACTCAAAAGGCCACTGCAGGGATTCCGTTCTGACTCGATTGAGGAAATGGAAGACGAATCGAAGAAGGCTCTGAATGTCATTTTGCCAGAGGATATTCCAAAGTGTTATGATATTATTGACGACATCGAGTGCTCACAATATCTGAATTTGGAAATACGATTGTGGCCTCCGATTAATTTGTGAGGTTTATTCTGGAGACACATTGACGGGTTTTTTTTATATCAAGGCGCAGAAATAATCGAAGAAAGCCATGGATCTGGTTTCTAGAGAGACTCGTTGACTACGGCCATTACATACAGCAGTACACTTACTTTCTAAAGGGTATCCACGATGAAATTGCTCTAATTTTTCAACCGTTGGGTAGAATTTAATGAAATTTGGGTGCATTTAGTTCATAGTGCTTTTTTTTTTATTTATTTAAGTCTTTGACTGCCGTCATACAGACCGAGTATTAAAATCACTTATGATTAAATTAAAGTTATGTTAATGCTAGGGAACGTCACGGATTGCACATTTAAACATTGATTTGGATACATTGAAGTCAAACAAGTGTGAAACATCGTTGAAGACTTGACAACATCGATTAAGCGGGTGGTTTTGTCCAAAAACTGTTCTGCTTCTAGGTAGCCAGAAGGTGGTTTGGTTGCGCAAACGGCGTGCTGGGGCGTGTAAACTCAAGCTTTGGAGCAATTGTGGACAGTCAACAGTGTTTGTCAGGATATCGTATACAAACATTCTTTGCAAATATGTTCTTCTTTGACTCAGAGACGATATAGACAGAAGAGCGCATCTTTGTAAGTAAGGCGGTAGCCTTACGGGGTCTCGCCAGGGCAGTCGACGCAGAGCATAACGAAGAAATTTTTTCTGAACTCGTTCGATCCGTTCGATATGAACAGAGTGGTAGGGTGCCCAAACTGGTGCCGCATATTCCAAGACACTTCGCACTAAAGAGCAGAACACTGTCTTGAGAGCATATGGGTCCTCGAAGCTTAAAGTATTTCTTCGCAGGAATCCAAACATAGCGAAGGCTTTAGCTGTTGTTGTCGCGATATGCTGATTAAACGATAGCTTCTGATCAAAGGTTACTCCTAGATCCTTAATGGTGACAACTCTTTCAAGTGGAGTGCCACCAAAAGCGTATTCGAAGGGCACGGAGGTTCTGGTTCTAAAAAAACTGATACACTTGCACTTATCGGCGTTTACTTCCATCCCATGTTTTCCACACCATGCGAGTAGTCTATTGATGTCTTCTTGAAGCGCAGCACAGTCCACTCTCGAGTCAATGATCCTGTAGATTTTCAAATCGTCTGCGAACAGTAGCTTTGGCGATTGAATGAAAGTTGCAAGATCGTTAATGAAAATCACAAAGATAAGCGGTCCTAAGTGACTTCCCTGTGGAACACCAGACGGCATATCGAAACTAGTGGAATGAATTCCACAAATATTTATAAATCCATGACGATGTAACAGGTAGGAATGCAACCATTTGATTGCCCATTCTGGGAATCCGTAGCGCTTAAGTTTCTCGATCACGATCATATGCGGCACTTTATCAAAGGCTTTGGCAAAGTCGACATATATTGAGTCCACCTGCAGTTTTTTACCAATCGCTGTATGCAATTCACTGGCATAGCACATCAAGTTGGTCAACGTCGATCTTTTCCGAATAAACCCGTGCTGGACCTCGGCAAGTAACGGTGTAGCTGCTGAATAGAGCCTTTCGTACATCAAAACTTCGAGCACTTTTGAGAAACAGCAGAGTATTGAAATTGGCCGGTAGTTCTCCACACGATGAGCATTTCCAGACTTATGAATTGGAGAAATTGAAGCAATTTTCCAACGGCTAGGAAAAACTCCTTCTGAGATGGATCGGTTGAAAATTAGACAAAGCGGTGTTGCAAGGGAAACAGCTATTCGCGAAACCAACGACGATGGAATTCCATCTGGACCTGGGCCTTTCGATGGATCAAGTTTACTGAGAATGTTTAGCACCTCTTGCTCGGTAAATAGAGGCTGGGGTAGCCTGACGTCATAGTTCGACAGATTTCCAAAATAGTTATCAGCACAGTTAGGAGTTGACGAGCTATATACGCTGCTGAAAAATTCGGCAAACAAATCAGCTGATTCTCTGATACTGCTCGAGGTGCATCCATGAAACGATACAGAAGATGGAACCGGATTTTTAAGGCGGGATGCTTTGTTTACATCCTGCAAGCTTTAAAGTCCTGTAATCAAAACTCTCGGAAATGAAGTCGAAAGAACAGCTCGTGCGTGATAAAAACTTGCGCATTCAAAACGAGAACAAGGATCTCTCGCCTCGTTCCATCGCTAAAACGTTGGGAATCGCGAATTTCACGGTGTCATGCTGACGAAAGTTCAATGCTGCATCATGGACGACAAAATATATGTGATCCCCGGTAACCAGTTTTTCACGGCCAAGGATAAGTTCAGCGTTCCGGAGCATGTCCGCACTCAGAAGATGTCCAAATTTGCGAATAAATTCCTGGTTTGGCAAGCCATCTGAACGTGCGGGAAGCGGAGTGCACCTTTCGATGAACGGACAGGAAACGTACAAGAAAGAGTTCCTCCCAGCGTCCCAACTATCTTCTGGCCAAATCCTTGGATTTGGCCTCATGCCACTACTCCAAGGACGTGCTGAAGTGGTATGCGGACAATAAGATCAATTTCGTGCCGAAAATGTTCAACATTCCGCAGCTCCGCCCCATCGAGAAGTACTAGGCGAATATGAAGCAGCACCTTCTAAAACGACCTAAGGTAGTGAAGACAGTCGAGGAACTGAAGAAAGTATGGGTTTACATGCAAATACGAGTAACATGGTAAAATAAGGTTAAATAGATGTTTTTCAATCCCTGAAAATTTTATGGCAATCGGATGAAAACTCGAATTCTGCGAATCAATTATGTGTGTGGCAATTTCATTGTGGACACCCTTTAAAGTAGAGAACCGATCGGATCTCGAGGCATTGTTAAACATTTTGTCTGTGAGATGAATACGCAATTCTTCCGGCCGACAAAGGTGATAAGGACTGATTAAGGTGGCGTGTTCGAAGGCCAAAACTTTTCAAACACGAGGGAATCCTCCATTAGTTGATGACGGCATGTTCTTTCCAAAAACGAGGACGCAGTTTTTCATTCATTAAATTTGGTCGAATAACGTTAGGCTAAACGCTGTACGAATGAATATCCGATCTAATGGACGTTGGACTGAGTTACAATTTATTTAAATGTGATGACATGGTTAATGTTTCATTCCTTATTTAAGATAAACCTTGAAACCAAGGTCATTTGCTTGAAATGTTGTATGCCTGAAACTAAGGTAGATTTAAACATTTAACTATAAATTTAGGAAATCGCCTTGTTGACTGATATTAGGTATTTGTTTTCTATTCGTTTTAGTTGTTTAAAAATAAAGAAATGGGATAAGACAACAATTCCATTTTATGAAATTGAGTTCCATCAACGGCATTTTTCTAAAACAAGTTAAAACCAAACCCCACAATCAACTGGATGTGATACACCACAGCTCAATTACTGACAAACCTTCAAAATTAATATCATGTATATTGCCACAAATGATGAACATAATATCATATAAAATTGATATGATATACACTGAGCAGTGTTTTGATTTCGAGAAGGTACCTAATCGCTGTCATAGAACAATCATTATCATGGTGGTTATTCTTACAGGAGAGCTAATAGGTGTATGTGTATATCAACCTGGTCCGAGACAACTGATTCGTAAACCTTTTTTTTTTACTACAACACAACCATAAAACATAAACGTTATAAATTTCACTACAGATGAGCTAATGAGCTAATTTTGTACCTAATTATCCGGATCATCACAATACTATGCCAATACCAGTGCACTTGGCAAAAGCTATCCTAACAAACATATAAAATCTATGTTCTACCCAGAGAAGCTAACACGAAACAATGGCAAAGATTTTTTTTTTGAAAACCGATAATTAAAGTGTAAAGGTGGATAAATGAATACTTACTGCTATCGCGCGTTTTGGGGGACCCATCTGTTACCAGCAGCCACATTTGGTTACGTGGTTTCCGATCGAGGATCCAGAGCATGGATAGCTTGGGCCAGGGTAGGGCCGCCTTTTACTTTGATACCTTTCTTGCCCATCTCGTCTAGGCGTTGTTCTAAAAGGGAGCGATCCCGACCACGTTGCCACCTAGGGATGGTTTGAGTTTTGCTTTGTGAGATTTTATATTTTTTAAGGTTAGAGAAAAACTTACCATAAATGCAAGCAAGTTTGAAGCAGGGGAATGTAGAGTACCAATAGTTCCGTATCGCAGACATGCTCGTATCGTCGCAAAGCCAATTCAGCCCATTGTTCTGCCTGTGGGTGCGGAATAGGCGAAGTGGTACAGGCAGTTACCAGACGACACAGCAGCAACAGAACCCATTTGGATTTATCCAGGAAGATTTTGTTCAGCACGCGGAAGATGTTCTCCAGAATCGGAACGGCCAGCTCGTACCTTCGCTCGTCCACTAGCTGTCCAGCCCTGCGCAGTTCGTCGGATTGTAAAAATTCTAGAAAATGCTCCGAATCACGCAGCGAAGGCACTGTTATGATGTAGTCCAAAAAGCTTTCAAAGGCCATACTCCGTTCCCCGGCCAGTTCCTGGCTAAAGTTGCCCATAAGCACCTTCTTGGGAAAATTGACGGACTGCAGCAGCTGCGGCGATTCCTTACGGAGGCTCTCGTACAGCTTCAGGAAGTGAGTATAGCGTCGTTCGATAGTCGTTGGATGTGGATCGCTGGCGCTATCGTTGTTTTTGCGTACGCTCACATCGTAGACGACGTACCGTTTGCCACCGGGCGATGAGGCCGCACAGCCTTCCGCGACGAGCCCATCACCAGATGGAAGAATTCGAGCGAACAGGATCTCGAAATAGGCCGCGGAATCGCTTGGCCCCGCACGACTCGAGGGACGGCGCCAAATGTCTGATGAAAAAAAGATTATTAGAACGAGAGGATAAAACAAGCTTTTAAAAATAAAGTATGACAAAACCCATTAGAAATGTTTTCTAAAAGATTAAACACTTCAAAAATTCAAACTAATGAATCATGATCAAAAAATTATTTGAGTACCTACTAGAAATTCAAAATTGGAAAAAGTTTTCAAATATAGAATTGCAAATAAGGCATAAGCAAAAAAATTAAAATTAGGTTTAATCAATATAAAAGAGTTTTACTGAATTGGAATGTCACACATTTTATCGAATAAGCATAAATTACTTAGAACAAAAATTTAGGAATCGGAGACCCTTTTTAAGTAGAATTTTAGTAAGGTTTTTGAAATTCTGAAAAGATCTAGACTGGTTTTCAAATTGTCGAATATGTCAATCAATGAATTGTTTTGAACCTTTTATAAACCGATTTTTAATTTACCTTAATATGGTAGCCCTATTATCGGTGCACTGATTCCTAGTCAAAATACCAGCGACAATAACTGCTAATAATGAAACCAGATAAGACAACGAAATATGACCAAATAAAGCGGCTAAACGTATGCGCATATTCTACCTGCAAGCAACCAAACTAAAGATGACTCATCCGTAAGTGAGTAACAAGACATCTTCCAGTCATGCAAGACTAAATCAATAACAGAAAGTGGCAAAACTAAAACAAATAGCAGTCACACAAATATCGCAACAACTCTGATTCCGTAAACAAAACAAAAATTATTCCCCTCCTGTGCCAAAAACGGAGGAAATACCTTGACCGTGATGTCTTCTCAAACCGGAAGCAAAGCTATTTGGAGGAACAGTTGCTGCGGTTGTTGTTAGGGTAGCAAACCGTTTGTCTATGGACAACATACTTTCCTCGAACGCCTCCTCCACGGGACTATCCGGATCCGGATCATTTTCGACGGGGTCCGACCCTCCGGTGGCCGCATTCAGGGTATCGATTGTCACCCGATGGCCCACTACTGCCGGATGCACTTTGAAACGAATAAAGAAGTGACACACGTTAATTATCATCAATCAGTTCAATCGCAGAGCACGCCCATTCAACTTACTTGTTAAGTCCTCTCGGTGACCTCTTTATTCTGAGCCAGAATCACACAAAAACACGAAATCAAACCACGCAGCTTCGCTATCAAAATATTACCGCATCAGAAACATAACGTAACAGAAAGACAACTGAGATTACTTGGTACTTCTGGAAAAGGGGCAACTGTGAATCAATTCAATTAGATTGGCCGCAGATAATTAAATGAAACGTACGTTCACTTCTTCGCTGGCTGGCAAGGCAAGTGCGAAAATTCCCTTTTACAAGCTCTTTGTTTACTAGAAAATTCGAAAAGAGAGAAGAAAAAACACAGCCACAGCCAGCCTCAAGAAAGATTTCAAAAGGACGAAACAAACGTGATCGAAAAATCTTCTTTTCTTCAATAATCTTCGAACTTTAAAAAACTACCATATTCAAAAAAAGAAGAAATGAAAATGTTCTATAACTAAAAGATAAAAGAATGTAACTTTGAATGTTGAATACCAAAAATCAATTAAAAGTTTCGTCATTTTGAAAAATAAATGAGTATATACTACACGTCAAATCGAAAACAAAAATTTTCTCATCGTTTTGGGACAAAAGCACACATTAAAACCAAAAAGCCTAAATTTAATAAGAACAAAATTTGTTAAAGATTTAATTCTTTTTTCAAAACTTTCAAAAACAATCTTCAAAACAAAAAATTACAATAATAAAAAAGTGACAAAAATTTAAAATCTTCATAAATAAAAAAATACAATAATGACCAAAACAACAAAAATTTAAAACTTAAAAAAATTACACAATAACAAATACTACAAAAACGACCAAAATTACAAAAACAAAAAATCCAAATTGAAAAACAAAAGATTAAAATACCTTATTATTAAAATAACAAAATTTTCAAAATTTATAGAAATTACAAAAACAAAAAAATCAAACATATTACGATTACCAAAATAACAAAAATGACAATCAACGAAGTTTTGACTTTTAAACATATCGCAATGTTCCCACAACTTGAAGAAGATCAAATCAACCACGGAGTGCCGGGTAATCTTCGAAGGGCATTGGCAGATGACAAAGAAATGGCAACGAAAGTGATGAATATTTTCATTCAGTTATAAGACAAAATTTAGCATTTTTTGCTACAAGGGGAATGACAAAAAGGTCTATAATATAATTTTAAAAAAATATACAAAAATTATAAAAAATACAAAATTGACAAAAATGCAAGCATACACATATGACACATAATGAAAAAAAAAAAATTAATGAAATGACTAAAATTGAAAAAAGTATAAAATGACAAAAACCACAAAACTGAATAGCAAACAAAATAAAACCAAAATTGAAAATTTATTTATTAAAATATCTAAAATGGTTGAAATGAAAAAAAAATCTTTTTACGAGTGTTTTAACTTGTATTTAATTTGAAATTATATTTTTAAAGGTTGAATAAATATGTACGAGTTGTAAATTTACTTTCAAAATATTCAAAAGCAGCCTCGATTATAGCCAGATTTATGCAGCTATCATATTAGCAGCTTTTTGATATTGTTACAATTCTTCTGGTCCGTTCGAATCAGGTAGGATCGTGTGAGTTTAGCAGTATCCAAAACGGTGTAAGCCTGATTCATCACATCCACCGGTGGCGTCCGATCTCTCGTCAGAATCCAAACAACCTCTGAAATAAATTTAAATTAAATATAGTTTGTATGCTCTTAAATTTTGAAAAAAAAAAAATCGGAAACTCACTCGTGTTGAAGAGACCACCAATCTCATTACAGGAATATACCACGGCAAAACTTTTGTAATCCGTTCCGAGTACCCAATACGGGGATTCAACTTCAACTGAAATGATAACAAAAAAAAAAATTTAATTATCATAATTTATACATTTCGTAAAATGATTAACTGAACAGTGGAAATAACTGCTTGAACTCAAAATGACTCGACTTACAAGGTATTGAGAATTTGACGGCCAGCTTTGCCGGTTCAACTATCCGTGCCGAACCTCGGATTGTATTTTCAGCAAGCGTGCTAAATATATTTAAAAAAAATCAATAACTATTTTTCACTCAAAAGAAAAAAAAACTTACAAAACATTCTGTTGTCGGTTGAACACCGAAACTGTGCCGTCACTGTTTTTTCCGTATTCTGCTGTCACGCACCGGCCCCCAAATTCAAAGATAAATGGATACTTTTCCTGTTCGTACCAGAGGCCGAGATAGGAATCGGCGTTGAAATCCGGCTGGACGGCCACTTCCGGGCATTTGCCGAGGGAGAGGATTTGACCATTTGTGTGTTGAGATAGGAGCGCTGTTAAGGCAACGGCGAGTTGAAGAGATCTGAAATTAGAGAAAAAAAACTATCTATTAAATGCTAGAATCTTAAAAATAATTGATATTGGTATTTCGATACAAATTTTGGTCAAGTTTATTTCCGTTCCCATTGTGCAGAATGTAAACAAATTCAGTCGCAGGGGTTTGTTTTGGTTGGCTGTGGAAAATCACAACAAATTTCGCTAGAAAAGTTCGATATTTTCTAAAGTTTTATTTTAATTTATACGTTATTCTAAGTGAAAATGCCTCGAAAATCTAAGGATAACTCAAATAAAAAATCTGGTAAGTTCTTAAAAAGGTTTCAAAAGTTTTCCTCAGACGATTATTTTCTAGTTTTTTTCTAATTCAAGCAATGGAAACGGTTGTGTTGGAATGTGCCGAAATCAAAAACGAACCACCGGATGGATTTTCGTACGAGGAACCGGAAATGTCTTTCTGTGAGTACCGTCTCAAATGTAACCACGTGTCGGTCCAAACGTCCAGAAAAATTGGTTTAAGGGATCGTGCTGTCCAAGTTGATTCACTGCCTCGGCCTAAGGAACGCTCTTTGGACGTTGAAGCTGTCGGAGTCGGAATTCAAGATGAAGCACTTGTTGCAAAAGGCAGCGTGCAAATTCAATGTCGCATGTGTTTGCGCCGGATGTCTCGAGCCAGATTGAGCTTTTTGATGTTTCCTCAGAATTCGAGAATTCTTAACGCTATCGGGATAAAGATTTATCTGGGAGATGCGTATCCGTTCATTTGTCGGATTTGTAACGCCTTGATTGATCTTATTTTTGATTTTCGTAAAGCGTGTCACCGAGCTCGGGACTTGCTGGTCCAAGAACGGAAGTCGGTTGACGATGATGGATGGGATGACGCGGAAAACCTGAATGTCGTTGCTAACTGCAAACTTATAGTGGACAGGCATAAACAGAAGATTGATAAAGCCTATGACGAAATTCTTACTAAGCGACACGAAACATTGATAAAACCTAAAATTCATGACAGTGTTTCAACTCCAAACGATCATGCTCAAAAAGAATCAAAAAAGCTCGAATTAGAGCCCATATATCCAATAAACTGCTTAAATAAAGATTCAGAAATTGGAACTGAAGATGCCATACAATCCGTTGATCAGAATGAATCAAACTTAGTTTGTTCGAGTCCCGATAGTAGGTCTTCAGATCATTTCAATGCTGAAATTAGTAACATTGGTGACAAAAAGCGAATATCTAGTCCCGTATCACATTTGGAGGTGTCACGTGAAAAAACCAAACGAACTCGTATTGTGACGAAACCTTATAGGAAACGTGTTAAGGTTGAAGCAGAAAATGAATACGAAAGTGCTCAAAAGGTAGATGGTCTTCTCACGTAATTACAAATCATCCCAATAAATTCTAAGATTTTTTAATTCTCTGCTTTTCGCTTCAACAAGACTCACAAAGCCCGTAAAACTGCGACCGACCCAAACAGGAAACGAGGAGCCCTGTGCGATTTCTGCGGCACCTGGATCGAATACCACTCGATGGAAAGCCATAAAAATCAACACCTGGGGGTTCGCCCGTATTCTTGTCAGCACGAGGGATGCGAACAAGCCTTCCACAGTCGCAATCTGCTGATGAAGCACATCCGTCGGCATCACCGGGACGATGGACCCGAGTATCAGACCTGCGAGATTTGTGACCAACGGATTAAAGGACCGAAAGGGGCGCTCACCAAACACCAGAAAATTCACTCGGAGGCGAAAAATTATGTTTGCTCGGTTTGTGGTAAATTGTTCAAATTATAAATTTTAA
Organism: Uranotaenia lowii; assembly: GCF_029784155.1. Taxonomy (NCBI): domain Eukaryota; kingdom Metazoa; phylum Arthropoda; class Insecta; order Diptera; family Culicidae; genus Uranotaenia; species Uranotaenia lowii. The sequence continues at coordinate 44,547,337 of NC_073692.1, read as the reverse complement.
ATACCATCATGTCACCATCTACCGCCCAGTTAAGCGGTTTTTCAACTTCAAACATGTGTAATAAAAAAACGACGGCAGATTTTTATTCGCTTTCTTTTCCAATACATTCCAAAACTGCTCTACTTTAAATAAAAAAAATAGTGGAATGCGAAAAATGTACGCTTTTCAAAATAATTAACTAAACTTTGGGGTGTTCAACTGGCCCTATTACCGCCCACTCGACTTTTTCGGGTATCGAAAATGTTTTCTTAAGGAAAAACTATCTAACAACACGGAAACTGTTCTTTTTAATATTGTCCATGTAACGAGCTGTCAAAACCATATTTTGGATCTTGAGAGAATACATTTTGTGAAATCTTTCCCGCAAATTTTGTACAAATTTTAACAAAGTGCGTTGACTGACAAAATGATGATTCCCGGCAAACAGCCTCAAGTAATCGGTTACTTTCAGCGATAAAACATCATTTTCTAACGTAATCAAACTAAATGCTTCTTACAATTTACACTTTTGACACAATACATGCGTTAAAAACAAAGAAATTGTGCGTGACCGGTAATTAGGAACCCATACTTTTATTTATACACCAATTACCGCCCATCACTAAACGCTTCAAAAAACAACAACTATTGAAAAAATCGAAAATTTTCCGATGCAAATCTATTCTACAAAAATCAAACTATCGTTTCAAGTCGATTGTAGGGCAAATAGGTACTATTTAGTAAACAAAACCCCTTTTTTCCCTAGGATCACAGTTATGCTTAGTTCGCTAACAGGCGTCGAATTCAATAATTTGACCGGAAACGAAAAACCAAATATTTTATTTCTGGCTATAGTTAGCGTAATTAAGTGATGATTTTTCAGTGAAATGGTCGAACAATGATGCCGACACAGAACACAGGTCTTATTTTTGGAGAAAATATTCCAGTTTTTTCGAAATACACACAAAAGGGTGATTTTGGGCGGTAAATGGTGTCTGGGCGGTGAATGGTGACTTGATGGTAAGTAGAATTTAAACTTCTCTACTTTTTTAACTCAGGTAAAGGATTTACCACGCCCGGTTACCTCCGACAGCATTCTGTCATCCACAGTGATGATATGCCGTTTGCATGTGGAGTATGTGGTCGAAGGTTCAACAATCGATATAACATGCGTACGCATGAAAGGAAGCACGTTCAACGAGGAGAAAGTTTTATATGCGATCCAAATGATCCCGGTGATCTTTCGCAGAGTAATTCAACGACAAATGCGGCACCCGTATCGTCTTTGGGAAGCCAATTTCCCAGTTCTACTTCACTGGAAACGGGGCAACACTATCAGTATCAACAGCCGATTCAGCCCCCGTAGCACCGTTGTCGCGATATAGGTATGATATAACTGTTTGTCAAACTTTTTTTTTGTAAGCATTGAATAATTAGTAAGAGTTATTGACACAAGATTATGCAGGCTTTGCCTATCTGCAAACAATTTACATACACATGTGGTAATTTTTTAGAAAGACTATTTTGAAAATAGAGTGATGAGAAAGCCTTGAAATTTAATGAAATATTCATTGAAGCGGAATATAATAAGGTGACTTATGTAAACATTTTGTAAATAGGTACTCCACAACCATTGGGTATAAAACATGTCTGTTTTTTTTTAAGACGATAACCAGTTTTTGCTGAAATAAGAGACTTGATTTGAGCGTACGAAAATCCGTCCAAAAAAGAATGAAATCGTCTGTTGGGCGATAATAAACCTCAATTTCAAACCGGCACCATTTTTGATCGCGTGAATTAACTTTGATAAATCTTGACCAGAAACGAGATCATACATTTTTACATCTTTGGACCAAATTTCAAGATTTTTCAATGAAAATTGCCTAAGATACATCAAATTTAGTCATGATTTTTTAAATTGTTCTGAATTGTACCGATTTTTTTTAAATGATCTTTAAATTAAGGTTGCATAAATTAAGGCTTTTTTTTTCAAGGGAGTTCAACAACCAGGGTCATTCTTCCCTACACAGCAAATTTTTTTTTGCTGGAAACCAGCAAAATTTTGCTGGTTTTTGTCCCGCTGACTTTCCAGCAAAATTTCCAGCAATTTCAATTGCTGGAAAAAACAGCAAACGTTAATGCTGGTTTCCAGCAATTCAAATTGCTGGAAAATCAGCAATCCAGATTGCTGGAAACCAGCTATTTCTTTCAACACAACCGGTAGTATTTAGTATGAAATTTATATTTCAATTCAAAATTAAAGTTTAATATTGGCTGTGCATACAATAAGCAATAAAAACAATTATTTTCTCCCATTTTCAATAAGGGATTTATTCATTTTCAAAAAAACTTTTTTTTCACCACTCTAACACCGGCTCTGGGGTGGCCGCTTTGTGCCAAAGTGTTGATCATCCGCCACCTGTAAAAATAGTTTTGATTAGTATCTTCTATGGAATATCTACCTGTACAATAAAAACTTACCCTTGACTTGATGCCTGGTTGCTACTATATTCTAGCAACCAGGCATCAAAATAAAATAATTATATTAATTTAACCTAAATTCGTAAAATAGAATCTCACCTTACTTCAGCGTACGAAACAAAAACTAACTACAAATTGACAACTCGATTGCTGATTTTCCAGCAAACTAGATCAATTGCTGGAGAGTCCAGCAATTTGAAAACCGATTGCTGATTTTTCAGCAAAAATGACAAGCACATAACCGAATGCTGAAAAATCCAGCAATTCGAAAACCGATTGCTGGTTTCCAGCAAAAATTTGGATTGCTGAACGTTTCCAGCAATTTTTTTTGCTGGAAACCAGTGATTGAAATCCTCACCAATTTTCTCATCAGAGGTATTCAAAATATACGCTCTGAGGCCTCGCATAGCTATACAGAAGACGATACATATACATTCATTCAAACCTCCCCCCATGAGGAGGATCTGCTCTGAGAGACACTATTCGTTTGCTGCCCCGAACGAACTCTCTCAACTTTCGGTTGCTACATGATGCATAAAGAAGACGAGGCACACATACTCATTTACGTTATTGAATTTGATGGACTCAAGCCGATAGCTGCGTTGAGGAGAACATCTTCAACCTCGCCGCAAAGGTTGAGGCAACAACTACAGCAACCGAACTTGTTGCATTGGATAGGCCCGCAACGTATGGAGCAAGGAGAGGGGAGGAAAAAGAAACGAAAACACTAGCTGCCTGCGTGCGGTTGCTGTGCAATAATAGCAACAGCAGAAAAACCTCGGGTATTCGATCCAGGCACAAACGAGGAGACTCGGGTTTGCTCTGCCTTTTGAATTCGGTTCCCTCAAGAATGTAACAGGAGATGAGTGAGAGCCATTCGTTTGGTTTTTTGGATTCGCTGCCTCGAATGTATACTGCTCCTTGAAGGCGGGCCATGTTGAGAGTGTATGCATCATCGGTTTTGTCGTTTTCGCTGCCTCAAAGCAACCTTTGCTTCCGAGTAAAGCAGTGAGCGAGAGATGGTTGATCGACTCATGCTCAGCAAAATTCAATCACTGCTGGAAACCGAGGCAAAAATTTACAGTGTACAGAAATTAAGGCGTCTGCATTACCTTAATTTATGTAATCTAAGCTGAATAAGTGGTATCCTAAAAAATCCTGATTTTTTTCTTCGTGGTGTCCTGATTTTTGACAAAACCACCTGGCATCCCTGCTTGGGCTAAACGTGGCATTCTGGAATGCTTAAATTAGGGGCATAGTAGGCACCTCTTGGAGGATTGAATCTGGCGCCATCCATATATAATATAATAAAAATTTAATAACATGGGAGAATGTTGTCCACAAAATGTCACACAGAATGTCACTAGTTGTTCAGGAGGTTCGATTTGATTAATAAGTAAGCAGGGTAGCGGTTTTGAAGCATTTTTAAAAAGTACGGGAACGTACGTCACCCTGGACGATCAGCAGGAATCCGTACGTTATTCGCTTTCGCTTAATTCGGCCCATCATCAATAGTTGCAATCCCTTTAGACCCGTCTGGCCGACCTCGGATCATGTTATACGTGTTCGGTTCATCTGAGCAAGTATAATTCAAACCAGCAGAAGTTACTCGGGAGCTTGAGCTCCCGTTCGCCATGCTTCGTGTTAGACTCTGGAAAGTCATTCACGTCTTTCTTGCGAAGTGAGCACGTCAGGATTTTTTTCGAGACCATCGAGACCATCATTTACAGCTACGGGACTTTCATATCCTTCTTGCCGCACAGGGTTCACCAAAAAAGCACTTTCCGAAACCGCCATGGTTTTAGTAAGCCTTGGATTTCGTCTAGAGTAGACATTACTTACTTATTTACTTAATGTTACCGCGCCGATCCTCCTGTGCATAGGGCCGTGGTAAAAGACCTGCAGGCAGTCCATATTTCGGCGACTAGGCTTGACCGCCACGAGTTTTTGGGTCTGTTTCTTTTTTGATATCCTTCTCGTCCTCATCTTTTCGCAGCGTGTGCCCAATCCATCTCCACTTACGTTCCCGAATCTCGATTTCTAGCGCTCTTTGATGAAACCGGCGATGTAGTTCCTCACTTGAGATCCAGTTGCCAGGCCACCAAGCGCAGATGATATTCCGCAGGCAGCGGTTTAGAGTAGACATTCCAGAATCCAACTGGAGATGCAGTTCTCACAAGTTTCCCTTCAGTGGAGCTTCATCAACTATCCCATTTACGATGCTGAGAACAGCCTTGTCCCGACCGTGAGATCCTTTCAATTCCGAAAAATACGTTCCTCACCACGAACTTTGGTTGTCTGCTGGTGCAGACCCTTTGGGTATGTCCAAACTTGGATTCTTTAGCTAACAGTCGTTACTTGACCACTTCTAGCGATAGATTCCTTCCGTTCAGATTTTCAAGGGTCGTCACCAGCGGATTGAAGCCATCTGGTGGAGTCAGAAACAGTTGAGACATCAGATCGCTGACCTCCACCTTTGCGCCAGAAGATTTCAATTGACGGATCAAACGCTCGGAAATGCGCCATCATCGATTGTTCTTTTATACGAAGCCGATCCAAACATTTCCTCTAGAGCCTTTAAAAAAACCCTCGCCGTCTTCTTCTCCCGTACAATGCCCAGGCATTCAACGAACACGAACCAAACCAACAGGGAATTCGCCTTCCGATTCGCCGCCCCCTGGAGGACTGTTGAGATTTGTCTAATCGTAGATCGATGGGACACATAACAACATACACATATTGATTGAACAATTAGTAAAGTAGCCATGGAGACGGTTTTTGTATAAAACACAGTTAGGCGAAGTGCAATAAAGTATTCCAAGTTCTACCTCCAAGCCGAACAAGTCCCTCCTTTCCCCTACCCAAAGTGCTTCCAACAACAGGTTATGGGCCCAGAACTAGTGGAAAGGAGGAGACATGGAATCAACAGTGGCAAGAAGTGCCAGCGCCGATGAAAGGACAACGAGCCGAAGCCCGAAAGGACAACGAACTAGGAACCATCGGGAGAAACCAGAGCCACTGGAAGGTCGTCGGTGCAGAGCCATATGTAGGTCTTTGAACGGAACCGTGGAAGTTTTTCGGACCAGGACCCAACTGGAAGATAATCGAATCGGGAAGCGAGGTGGAGGTTGATAAGCCAGGAAATACGGAAGGTCGTCGGAGAGGTGCCACGGAAGGTCGTTTGGTCTGATACTTATACTGTATTTGTTTTCTCCACTCGTGGAGTGTTCCACCGTACCCGATAAAAACAAACATAAATCCTCGCCAGTGTATTGCTACCTCGCTCACTCACACGCTCTCTCGCAACACTGACAAAATTTTCGAGGCAACACCGCCCGATGGCAGTGCAACACCAGGTCAAAACCAGTGCAACACCGTCCGAATAAACAAACAGTTTGACAGCACCTAGTGGTGCACCAGTGCACCACTCGGCAACACTCGGCATAAACAAATACGGTATTAGAAGGTCGGCGAGTCGACAGCCAGCGGAAGGTGTTCGTGCCATTGATGAGGTGTCGGGCCGAAATAAGTGCGTCGATCCGGAACCAACAAAGTCGTTGGACCGGAGCTACTGGGAAGTCGTCGTACCGATAGCCATGGAAGGTTGGCGGCCGGTATCATGGAACGTCTTCGAGTCAGAAACCAGGTGGTGATCGTCGGAGCCACTCGACGACTTTCGAGCGGGGTACCACGGAAGGTCGTCAAGCCGGTGCCATTGAAAGTCCTCGAACTGGAAAGCCAAGTGAAGGTCGTCGAGCTGGACCACTATAAATGTCGTGATATGAAAGCAACGAATGAGGTCCGATGCGTACGTTGAAGAGGAGAACCGCCGTAGGCAGTAAGGAGACTGCGAAGGTGTATGTTGAGGAGAAGTGTTGAGATTTGTCTCTTTCTCATCAAAGCTTCGAAGGAATTTGACAAAGTTTATTAACCAACGTCTTCATGGTTTGGGAGTTAGGATTTGTTGAAGCACTTTGGGCAGTGGAAAGGAGTGATCTGTTCTTTGTGATGGTAGAACTAGGAATACTTTATTGCACTTTACCGAAATGTCTTTTATACAAAAACTATCTCCATGGTTACTTAAGTAATTGTTCATGAATTATGTCGACCTCCACCTGGTTTCCCGATTCGATGATCTTCCAGTTGGTTCCTCGTCCGACAACCTTCCACGGTCTCCCGCTCGCCGACCTTCCAGTGGCCTCGGCTCAACCAATGTGGTGGAAAGAGAGGTGATGAGAAAGAAACGTTGCAAAAGTAGAAGTAAAGTTTTTTCTTCGTAAACATAGTTACCATGACAGAAGTGACGTCACTACCGACCATTTTCGCGACGCATTTTGCCTAGGATAAATGAAGCTCCCTGACAACGACGCTTCGCGACGCAGGGCTTGTTTATGTTTATTTTTCTTTTTTCTCTCCGACGTGCAATAGTGTGCGTTCCTTTGCGCCACCTTAGTAAAAATGTACCTCATTGCGGCTCAACGACCTCGATATGGCTCTGCACCGACGACCTTCCAGTGGCTCTGGTTCCTGTCTTCCGGGCTTCGGCTCGTTGTCCTTCCATCGGCGCTGGCATTTCTGCCACTGTTGATTCCGCTTTCTCCTCCTTTCTACCAGTGCTGGGCCCATAACCTGTTGTTGGAAGCACTTTGGACAGTGGAAAGGAGAGACTTGTTCTGGCTGGTGGTAGAACTAGGAATACTTTATTGCACTTCACCTAACTGTCTTAAAAGCAAAAACCATCTCCATGGTTACTTTAGTAATTGTTTATTAATTATGTGTACCTACCTAAACTGTCAGCCAAAAGTTTGGGATCACCCGCTAAAAAACATGCAAATTTTGATCGTTCATATCTCAGCCATCTTAGGACGTATTGCAAATCTTCTGATCTCATTTGAAAGATAATGAGCAATAGCTATTTCGGGGGTATTTTGCTCAGAAATAATGTTTTAGTTTTGCACCTAAAACGATTGTATCCCATTTACCCGAAAACCATTGCCCAGAATGGATTTTTCCCAGAATGACAAATACCCGAAATCAAACCCCAGAATGAACCATTTCCCAGAAAAAAATTCCCCAGAATGCACCATTTACCAGAATTTTTTTCCCCAGAACGGACCATTTCCCAGAATTTTTTTCCCCAGAATGGAACATTTACCAGATTTTTTCCCCTTGTATTTTTATTTGTTTTTTTTTTCTAATGAATTCTTGAATATTTCATATGATTCGAAATTAATTTTTTCTAAATGATTTTTTAAATGGAACTACGACTTTGAAATTTTCAAACTAAATTTATTTTAGAACCAATATTGTGCTTTGTTTATGGTTTAGGTACTTTAATTGATTCAATGCTTACCATGGTCCTTTAAAAACAGTTTTGGTATCCGACTCCTCACGCTGCGCGTTCGAACTTGAAAGACGTTTTGTCCTTCACGCTGTCGCGTGGCGGACGGGTCTAAGGGATCACCCCTAGCTTTCACGCAGACCTAGGAAGCCCCGGCAGACCTAGACCAATGTCTTAGGGCCGCCGCTTTCGACGGCGGGTCGGCGGCCTCCTCGGATTTGGGAGCTTCGGCGGCTTTATGCCGCCTCGGCCCCTTCATCCTCGTTGATTGCGGCCTTGCCGCAAAAGAATAAAGTTATGAAACCCCATTTTTTTTGTAACAATTCCTTTTTTTTTAAAACAATTTCTAGTAAGGATTAATGTTTTCAATTTTCTGGGAAATGGTCCTTCTTGCGAAAAATTTTCTGGTACATGGTTCATTCTGGTAAAAAAATTTCTGGGAAATGGTACATTCTGGCGAAAATTTTTCTGGGGAATGGTTCGTCTGGAGAAAAAAAATCTGGGGAATGGTTCTTTCTGGCGATTGGAATTCTGGGGATTTTTCATTCTGGGCAATGGTTTTCGGGTAAATGGAGTACAACCCCTAAAACTTAACCTAAAGTTAGAACATTTTAAAAAATCGCACTCAATATTCAAAGCCGATCATCTCGGGATAGGGTGGACCAAATTTCAAAATTTGAGTTGCATTAGAATCCTTATTCTATACTTCTCAAAACACAATCAAAAAGTTTTGTGCAAAAATTGAAGAATGTACTTTTAATTTATAAAAAAGACACTTAAGTTATCGTCCAAAAGTTTGAGATCACCCCTAGTATTGTGTATCACCCAAAAGTTTGGGATCATTCTTTTAAAAACAAGCAAATTTATCTCATTCATATCTTTCTCATCTAACATCGTATTGCAGATCTGAAGGGTTCATTTATAAGCTTAGGAATTGTTGTTTTTTCATAAATTCATACTAAAATTATATTTTAGAGTGATATCCATGAAAAAATTACCTGAAATTATTTGTTTTTTTTTTTTTGAAAATTCACACTTAAGATTCTGAGTGTTTTATGGTTATGGATTTAAAACATAATTTTTGAATGAATTTAGAAAAAAACATCAATTCCCAAGCTTCAGAAGATTTGCAATATGTCCTAAGACGGCTGAGCTATGAACGATCAAAATTTGCATGTTTTTTAGCGGGTGATCCCAAACTTTTGGCCGGCAGTGTATGTTGTTATTTGAGAGGGGATGAATAAGCCGTAGACGCTTAAAATCCCGGAAAAAAAGTTGTTATTCGTCCCATGGGAGATATTAACCAAACAGTAGCGCCAAAATGTCCTCCATAGAAGAGTTTATAGAGTTTGGGAAGCTTTTGGGAACAGACATATAATTAAAAAGAAATTAGCTCCCAATGTTATTTTTTTAATAATTATTGGGCAAAATTTTGTCATGAGAAGTTCTAGCAAGACACGCCGACGGAAATACATTTCATTTTTCACAAAAATTTACGAAAAATGTGCAAACAGGTCTCACATAAGAGCAGACATTTCAGAAGTGCATGTTTCATAAATGAAATATAACACTTAAATAAATCTATAAAAATTCTAAATTATTTTGAATCTTCTTCCAGTAGAATAAAAAACTCAAACACTCCGATTATTCCAAAAAAAAAACCATCAAATTTGTTACATTGGTCAACAGAAACCAGGATTAAATTCCAGTTTTTTCAACCAGGGTTTCTTCTTGCTTTCCAAAATAGAACTTTCGTAAATTTAGCTTACAAATATCTCCAACATTTTTTGAATGAAAGTTTTTGTGGAAATATCACTTTTATTCAAAAACTTTTAAAATACTTAGGTGTGTTTTCAATCGCAAGAAAAACACCACTACAACTCAATTTATCGCTTAGTAGCTATCAATTTTTTTTTTCTAAAAATATTCAAAAGACTAGAAGAAGACCTAAAAGTTGATTCAACATACTTTTTGAGAGATCTTTGAAGTAAAAAGCCGTAGTAAAATGAGTGTTAAATTAATCATTTTCCAGATTCTACGGCTTTAAAATCTGTTTTCTTTTTACCAAAGTGCAACACTCGAAATTTGTCCCTGATTCACACCATTGCATTTTCAACCGCTGCCAAACAAACCTCGAGCTTAATGGTAATTGGTGTTCAATGCTTCATTCAGCAACGGAAAATTACCTCACTTGCTTTCTCATCTTGACGAGCCGGAGCGCCGGAAACTTATTTGACTGCTGTCTCGAATCTTCTCGATATCTGGTACCAATTAATCACATCCGAGCCAAGTAGTGCTACAACATATGACGCAAAACGCTGCTCAGAATTTTATCTTTGACAATACACAAGCTTCTGCTAGTTGTTGTAGATTGAAAATAATAAAATGTAGAACCTCCTATTACTTCGCCAAGGGAACACATGTGCGTTTTGAACAGATCAAATTGAATTTGACATGCGATATTAGTCGGTTAGGTCAGTTTTTTATGTTGACATCGCCGACTTGCCAATACTGGTGATCTTCAAACTTCGAAACTGTTGCTAGTAAACACGGAAACACTCGACCGGATCGGTTGACGACGCGTCGCTGAATGATGAGCTGGTCCGGTACCAAGATCTTCTAGAGTGGACTTCATCTGTCTCAGCTCAGCATTCATTCGTCAGTTGTTTCAGTTGCAGCTCATACGCGTTTGATGCGGTAAGGTAAAATTATAATGACAATAACAGCAACAAACAAAAATTGCCGTGTTTACTCTCGTCGAACAGAAAATTGGAGCCGTGTGATAGCGTAATTCCGGGAAAACAAATGATAACAGGTTTTTTATCTGTATGTTTTGTGAATGTGAGATAGTTTTTAAGAATTTTATTATTGTAGTTTTTTAAAATACACTGGATACGATACTGTAGATTTATATTTTTGATGTCCAACGTTTCGACGGGTTTAAAATCCATGTATTAAGAAATTTAGGCGTTTTTTTTTAATTTTTAATGAATGCCAAATTAACATAAAAAAAATCGAATCTTGCTACAAAACAAAATGTTTGCTCGCTGAGCCCAAGTTCCTCACACGTATTCCATTATTTTTGTCATTTTTTGGGATACCTACCTATCTATTTAGTCTCCGAAAGACGGCTATCAAATTAAATCTGCAAACGGAGGGAATTCGTCATCGCCCACAGAAGATTTACATACGAGTTCCAGTACCAGACGTTCAATTATTCAAAATTTCTCATCTTAGTTCCGCATTGTGACGTCGTCGTTGGCTGAAATCAGGAAATCAAACGAAATGAATTATAGAAAATATAATCACGCTGATGATGAATTTAATCTGGGATCAAGGGTGAAGGGTGGAAAGTTTTTTTTTTAGAAAATATCTGAGTTTTCCACAAGGAAGATTAATGTTGATTCCTTCTAGAAAAAAGAAACAATCATGTTGACACATGCCACCGCCATCCGTTAATGGAACCGGCAGAAGATCGGATCTACGGCTTCAATGGGAATGTTTGTAAAAGCCGGCTGTGAACTGGGCTGTCTTCTGCGTCATTTCTTTTACGATCACTCTACTGACCTTTTTTTCCGCCAAGCTTTCGACAACTAGGCTCAAGTGAAAGTTGATAAACCTTTCGTAGGATTTCATTTCAATTTGTATCACAACAGTTGTGATTTCTTCCTACTTTCTTTGAGAATCCCACTGAGTCAAAAGTCCTTTAATTGTTAACATCAGATGTAAAAATGATTTACGTTTGATAAATTGTAGTCGGATATAGAACTTAAAAAATTGACAAAAAACTAAAATTACACAAACGACAAAAAAAACCATTGCCAAATTGACAAAAATGATAAAAAAGAAATCAATGACAACAATGTAACAGTGACAAGAATGGCTAAAATAACACTAATCGTAAAAAATTTATGAATGGAAAAATTGATTGAAATGACAAAAATGGTATCAAATGTAATTTTTGTCATTTTTACTATTTTTATGGTTTGGCAAATTTGGCGTTCTGTCCATTTTGTCATTTTTCTCATTCTTGTTAGGTTGGTCATGTTTGTCATTTTTCGCATTTTTGTCTGATTTGTGTTTTTCTTTTTTGTCTCTTTTGTCTATTTATTTTTTTAGTCTTTTTTGTTTTTTTAATCTTTTATGTTTTTTTGTCGTTTTGTCTTGTTTTTTTTCGTTTTTTTTTGTCTATTTTTGTTTTTTTTAGTCTTTTTAGTTTTTTTTTGTCTTTTTTGTCTTCTTTGTCTTTTTTTTATCTTCTTTGTCTTTTTTGTCTGTTTTGTCTGTTTTGTCTTTTTTGTCTTTTTTGTCTTTTTTGTCTTTTTTTGTCTTTTTTGTCTTTTTTGTCTTTTTTGTCTTTTTTGTCTTTTTTGTCTTTTTTGTCTTTTCTGTCTTTTCTGTCTTTTTTGTCTTTTTTGTCTTTTTTGTCTTTTTTGTCTTTTTTTGTCTTTTTTGTCTTTTTTGTCTTTTTTGTCTTTTTTGTCTTTTTTGTCTTTTTTGTCTTTTTTGTCTTTTTTGTCTTTTTTGTCTTTTTTGTCTTTTTTGTCTTTTTTGTCTTTTTTGTCTTTTTTGTCTTTTTTGTCTTTTTTGTCTTTTTTGTCTTTTTTGTCTTTTTTGTCTTTTTTGTCTTTTTTGTCTTTTTTGTCTTTTTTGTCTTTTTTGTCTTTTTTGTCTTTTTTGTCTTTTTTGTCTTTTTTGTCTTTTTTGTCTTTTTTGTCTTTTTTGTCTTTTTTGTCTTTTTTGTCTTTTTTGTCTTTTTTGTCTTTTTTGTCTTTTTTGTCTTTTTTGTCTTTTTTGTCTGTTTTGTCTGTTTTGTCTTTTTTGTCTTTTTTGTCTTTTTTTGTCTTTTTTGTCTTTTTTGTCTTTTTTGTCTTTTTTGTCTTTTTTGTCTTTTTTGTCTTTTCTGTCTTTTCTGTCTTTTCTGTCTTTTCTGTCTTTTCTGTCTTTTTTTGTCTTTTTTGTCTTTTTTGTCTTTTTTGTCTTTTTTGTCTTTTTTTGTCTTTTTTGTCTTTTTTGTCTTTTTTGTCTTTTTTGTCTTTTTTGTCTTTTTTGTCTTTTTTGTCTTTTTTGTCTTTTTTGTCTTTTTTGTCTTTTTTGTCTTTTTTGTCTTTTTTGTCTTTTTTGTCTTTTTTGTCTTTTTTGTCTTTTTTGTCTTTTTTGTCTTTTTTGTCTTTTTTGTCTTTTTTGTCTTTTTTGTCTTTTTTGTCTTTTTTGTCTTTTTTGTCTTTTTTGTCTTTTTTGTCTTTTTTGTCTTTTTTGTCTTTTTTGTCTTTTTTGTCTTTTTTGTCTTTTTTGTCTTTTTTGTCTTTTTTGTCTTTTTTGTCTTTTTTGTCTTTTTTGTCTTTTTTGTCTTTTTTGTCTTTTTTGTCTTTTTTGTCTTTTTTGTCTTTTTTGTCTTTTTTGTCTTTTTTGTCTTTTTTGTCTTTTTTGTCTTTTTTGTCTTTTTTGTCTTTTTTGTCTTTTTTGTCTTTTTTGTCTTTTTTGTCTTTTTTGTCTTTTTTGTCTTTTTTGTCTTTTTTGTCTTTTTTGTCTTTTTTGTCTTTTTTGTCTTTTTTGTCTTTTTTGTCTTTTTTGTCTTTTTTGTCTTTTTTGTCTTTTTTGTCTTTTTTGTCTTTTTTGTCTTTTTTGTCTTTTTTGTCTTTTTTGTCTTTTTTGTCTTTTTTGTCTTTTTTGTCTTTTTTGTCTTTTTTGTCTTTTTTGTCTTTTTTGTCTTTTTTGTCTTTTTTGTCTTTTTTGTCTTTTTTGTCTTTTTTGTCTTTTTTGTCTTTTTTGTCTTTTTTGTCTTTTTTGTCTTTTTTGTCTTTTTTGTCTTTTTTGTCTTTTTTGTCTTTTTTGTCTTTTTTGTCTTTTTTGTCTTTTTTGTCTTTTTTGTCTTTTTTGTCTTTTTTGTCTTTTTTGTCTTTTTTGTCTTTTTTGTCTTTTTTGTCTTTTTTGTCTTTTTTGTCTTTTTTGTCTTTTTTGTCTTTTTTGTCTTTTTTGTCTTTTTTGTCTTTTTTGTCTTTTTTGTCTTTTTTGTCTTTTTTGTCTTTTTTGTCTTTTTTGTCTTTTTTGTCTTTTTTGTCTTTTTTGTCTTTTTTGTCTTTTTTGTCTTTTTTGTCTTTTTTGTCTTTTTTGTCTTTTTTGTCTTTTTTGTCTTTTTTGTCTTTTTTGTCTTTTTTGTCTTTTTTGTCTTTTTTGTCTTTTTTGTCTTTTTTGTCTTTTTTGTCTTTTTTGTCTTTTTTGTCTTTTTTGTCTTTTTTGTCTTTTTTGTCTTTTTTGTCTTTTTTGTCTTTTTTGTCTTTTTTGTCTTTTTTGTCTTTTTTGTCTTTTTTGTCTTTTTTGTCTTTTTTGTCTTTTTTGTCTTTTTTGTCTTTTTTGTCTTTTTTGTCTTTTTTGTCTTTTTTGTCTTTTTTGTCTTTTTTGTCTTTTTTGTCTTTTTTGTCTTTTTTGTCTTTTTTGTCTTTTTTGTCTTTTTTGTCTTTTTTGTCTTTTTTGTCTTTTTTGTCTTTTTTGTCTTTTTTGTCTTTTTTGTCTTTTTTGTCTTTTTTGTCTTTTTTGTCTTTTTTGTCTTTTTTGTCTTTTTTGTCTTTTTTGTCTTTTTTGTCTTTTTTGTCTTTTTTGTCTTTTTTGTCTTTTTTGTCTTTTTTGTCTTTTTTGTCTTTTTTGTCTTTTTTGTCTTTTTTGTCTTTTTTGTCTTTTTTGTCTTTTTTGTCTTTTTTGTCTTTTTTGTCTTTTTTGTCTTTTTTGTCTTTTTTGTCTTTTTTGTCTTTTTTGTCTTTTTTGTCTTTTTTGTCTTTTTTGTCTTTTTTGTCTTTTTTGTCTTTTTTGTCTTTTTTGTCTTTTTTGTCTTTTTTGTCTTTTTTGTCTTTTTTGTCTTTTTTGTCTTTTTTGTCTTTTTTGTCTTTTTTGTCTTTTTTGTCTTTTTTGTCTTTTTTGTCTTTTTTGTCTTTTTTGTCTTTTTTGTCTTTTTTGTCTTTTTTGTCTTTTTTGTCTTTTTTGTCTTTTTTGTCTTTTTTGTCTTTTTTGTCTTTTTTGTCTTTTTTGTCTTTTTTGTCTTTTTTGTCTTTTTTGTCTTTTTTGTCTTTTTTGTCTTTTTTGTCTTTTTTGTCTTTTTTGTCTTTTTTGTCTTTTTTGTCTTTTTTGTCTTTTTTGTCTTTTTTGTCTTTTTTGTCTTTTTTGTCTTTTTTGTCTTTTTTGTCTTTTTTGTCTTTTTTGTCTTTTTTGTCTTTTTTGTCTTTTTTGTCTTTTTTGTCTTTTTTGTCTTTTTTGTCTTTTTTGTCTTTTTTGTCTTTTTTGTCTTTTTTGTCTTTTTTGTCTTTTTTGTCTTTTTTGTCTTTTTTGTCTTTTTTGTCTTTTTTGTCTTTTTTGTCTTTTTTGTCTTTTTTGTCTTTTTTGTCTTTTTTGTCTTTTTTGTCTTTTTTGTCTTTTTTGTCTTTTTTGTCTTTTTTGTCTTTTTTGTCTTTTTTGTCTTTTTTGTCTTTTTTGTCTTTTTTGTCTTTTTTGTCTTTTTTGTCTTTTTTGTCTTTTTTGTCTTTTTTGTCTTTTTTGTCTTTTTTGTCTTTTTTGTCTTTTTTGTCTTTTTTGTCTTTTTTGTCTTTTTTGTCTTTTTTGTCTTTTTTGTCTTTTTTGTCTTTTTTGTCTTTTTTGTCTTTTTTGTCTTTTTTGTCTTTTTTGTCTTTTTTGTCTTTTTTGTCTTTTTTGTCTTTTTTGTCTTTTTTGTCTTTTTTGTCTTTTTTGTCTTTTTTGTCTTTTTTGTCTTTTTTGTCTTTTTTGTCTTTTTTGTCTTTTTTGTCTTTTTTGTCTTTTTTGTCTTTTTTGTCTTTTTTGTCTTTTTTGTCTTTTTTGTCTTTTTTGTCTTTTTTGTCTTTTTTGTCTTTTTTGTCTTTTTTGTCTTTTTTGTCTTTTTTGTCTTTTTTGTCTTTTTTGTCTTTTTTGTCTTTTTTGTCTTTTTTGTCTTTTTTGTCTTTTTTGTCTTTTTTGTCTTTTTTGTCTTTTTTGTCTTTTTTGTCTTTTTTGTCTTTTTTGTCTTTTTTGTCTTTTTTGTCTTTTTTGTCTTTTTTGTCTTTTTTGTCTTTTTTGTCTTTTTTGTCATTTTTGTCTTTTGTGTCTTTTTTTTTCATTTTTTTCTTTTTTGTCTTTTTGTCTTTTTGTGTTTTTTGTCTTTTATGTGATTTTTGTTTTTTTTTGTCGTTTTTGTCTTTTTTGTATTTTTTGTCTTTTTTGTTTTTTTGTCTTTTTTGTCTTTTTTTGTCTTTTTTTGTCTTTTTTTGTCTTTCTTGTCTTTTTTGTCCTTTTTGTCTTTTTTGGATTTTTGGTCTTTTTTTGTCTTTTTGGTCTTTTTTGTCTCTTTTCCATTTGTTAAATTTTGGTCGTTTGTGCTTTTTAATAAATTTTTTTATCGTTGTGAATTTGGTCAATTTTGTAGTTCTTTTTTCATTCTGTTATTTTTTGTCAATTTTTCTTTTTGCTTTATTTTCACTTTTTTTTTCTGTTTTCAAAATATTTTTCATTGTTGTCTTCTTTTGCTTTGTGTAATTTTCTTTATTATTTTTTCGCTAACCGCTCCGTGTGATATGTCAATAAAATTGAATGTTTTTTCATTATTTTTATTTGGTTTCGTGTTTATTGGTCTTATCGGTGAAAATGATGTCCTTTTTAGCAATGAGCATTTCAAGATTATGAAATTTTTAAAGACGGATTGAAAGTTCGAGGTAATGGAACATGGTGAAAATGAGCGAGGACAACATATTTTAGAAGCATTTTCATTACAAACCAATACCAATTTGTTCATGAAAATTTGATGGTTTTTAGGTATTGAATCTTTAGACTTTGTTGTTGATGATTAGTAGAAAAATTTCATGTTGATCATCAGCTACCATGGTGATCAAAATTCCCCCAGTTTATGGTACTTTTGTTAAAGGTTGAACTGGTTGATAAAATAAAGTCATCTGTTAATTGTCATCTGATTGTATAAAAATATTCGTTTTGTATTGATTAAGTTGTTTTATTTAAGAATTAATTTTCTCATTGATTTTCACCAATTTGTAAATAAGATAAATAAACAAAATAAATAGTATTTTCTTAGGAAAAATAAAGTGTCAGTAGAAAAATCTACTCATTCTCTTCGACTACGGGATCCACCTGAATGTCCGGATTCGATGGCATGGCGAAGATTTCGTTCCTCAGCTGGTTCAACTCTTCCTCCGTTTGGATTGCTGTGGAGCCTCCGTCGTGGGACACGCGACTGCTATCTGGCGCTTCGGTGGGATCAATGGCTGGCTGTGGGGGAGCCCGAATGACGCAATCCTCCTGGATGGTTTTGACGAAGAACGTTCTGTTGATGCGATACTTATCCAGCACTCCGTAGGCTCGCTGAAGGATTGGACCCTCTGGGAGGCGAGTACGAGCCAGTAACCAGGCCGAAACTGTATTAAAATTTAAAAAAAGTTAAATTAGAATGACTCCTTGTATGTTAATAGGAATAGGTTATATTCATACTTGTATGGCCAACTGGTCCGATCGTGCTGCAGGAAAAGATGACGGCAAAGTTATCGTAATCCGTGTCCAGAACCATGAACGATGCGTTGTAGTTGTAGGGGAATGATTGGTACTGGACAGTGTATTTTCCGTCCTTGGTTTTTGCCGATGAGTCCATGATGCCAGAAATGATGCGCTCTACATTGTTGCTGTAAAAATGAAAGTTATAGTTAGATATTATTAAAGGACTGTATCGATAACACTTTAGCAACATCTTTCTGTGGATAAAAATGAAATAAGTTGATTATTTCAATTTTTCCTATTCGGTTTCTTGAAGATCAGTATGATATCATGGTTAACATAAGTTAAAAACTTATGTTCTAAAGAATGATCGCACTTTTGATGAAATGCCTTCCATCAGGTTCTGCACAGTAGCTTTTGTGCATTTCCTGGATGCTGCCTACCAATTTTTCTCGAATCCTTGATTGATTTATTTACGGGATTTTCACACTGGTGTCATTCACCCCTATGTTTTAGCCAGATCACGCGTTGACAGGCGCGGATCTAGAGATTGCTCTTAGGGGGGGGGGTGATTTAGTAAATTTTCAAAAAATATTGACAAAATTTTTTTAGTGATTGGGATAAACAAAAACTGTGACAGGAAAAGTGTTGATGATAAAGATGAAGAGAATTCAGCATTATGTAAATAAGGCATTATGTAAAATTGTTCAAAGAATTCTGTACATCTGTTTGTGGCTGGCTTAGTCTTAGGCAAAAAGCAGACAAATATTTTTTCCACTGGTATGAAGTTAAATTTACGTTTATTTATCAAGTTGGAGATATGGAATGACCATTTGTTTGTTTTTATCAGATTAGAAATCCATAAGCAATTTAATTTTGTGAATCGTACTTTATTTATTTTCAATCAAAAATAAATATGTTGGTATGATTTCAACTTACTCAAATGAGCATCTCTGGTTTATGGTTAAAACTACGTCTTGTTAATTTTGACTATAGATAACAATATTCGGATAAAAAAGCCAGTTTCAATTATAATTAATCGAAAATTTTCCCTTCCAATTTTAAACCGAATGCTGCTTCATTACTTTTCGAAACCCATCAATGTATTTATTCAATAATTTTACATATTTTACTCTAGAAGTTCAACTAACATATCAATTTGAAGACGTAAATCTAAAAACAATCTAAAACAAATAAAAATTTAAAACACAAATAAGCAAGTAAAGAGATTTGCTGAAGTAAAAGCTGTAAGTATGTTATCAAATACTTACAGCTTTTTTTCCAATGAGTTTTGAAAAACAAGTCAGTGGCTTAGTCACAAGATTTAACAATTGAACAGTTTTATTAACTCCACCAGCGAGGTTGACTACAAAGAGCGGACAGACTTTACAAAAATAACCTTGTTCAGTTTTGGAAAAAACTAGCCAATTTTTGAATGTTTCCAAATGCATTGCACTTGCGTATCGTTTTTCTTTTTCAGCACTTCGACTTTTGGAACGCTTGGAGTATGGAAACGAAAATTGTGGTGGAGGTACCCAGTGTCTAGTTAAAATTTTAAGCTTTGTGATACCATCAATATCATTCAGAATAAGTCACTATCAACCGACGTTTCTGATACTGGCGCTTAAAACAACTCTGGATATCTGCTGTCATGCTTAGAGAAATTCCTTAAAGAGTGAGGTGCAAGCTTTATCCTTTTCGCACGCCCGAAGCCAACACGAAGTTATACATTCGCATACTGTTTATACTCAATTCAAGCATATTTTTAAGCAGCTATTGAATTCTTATGCATGCGTAAAAATGGTAATGTCAATGTTAAGATATTTTGACACATGAAAAAGTAATATTTCATCTAAATTGAGTTAAAAAATTTGCGACCATTTTAATGATGTTTTTTCCGCTTGGGGGGGGGGGGGTGATCACCCCCATCACCCTCCCCGTAGATCCGCGCATGCGCGTTGATACCGATCGGTTACGTTTGATATGAGTGACTACTCTAGCATCCAACTGGGGCTGACTAAAATCAGGTTTTTTTCCGGATCTAAGCAGATACTTCAAGGACGACTCGTTGCCATATTTGTCGAAGATGTTTTTCACGCTTGTGTGGTGTATTTTGAACCGTTTTGTGATTTGGTTGTAGGTAAGACCCTTTTCAGTGCACCAAGTGTGCCGGTTTTTCTTTCTAGTTTCAAGATCAAAACGAACCACAGCGCACGAGACATGGATATTGCTCGAGAAGGGCCTGCGTGAACTCGAGCGACGAGTGTTAAGAACCATCTTTAGCGGCGTGCAGAGAACGGAGTTTGGAGGCGAAGGATGAACCACGGACTTGCGCGACTCTACGGCTAACCCAGTATCCAGAAGAATGTTGCGAGAATGCCGGACGACTGTCCTGCAAAACAGGTGTTCGCTACGAATCCGGTAGGATTGAGACGAGCAGGGGCGCAACGAGCGAGGTGGTTAGACCAAGTGAAGCGTGATCTGACGAATGTGAGATGTTCGATAAATTGGAAAACGATTGCTATGGACCGAGTGAATTTTCGGAATTATGTTCACAAAGTTATGTCGTTAGACGGAATACTACGAAAATAAAAAAAATAAAAATACGAACCATAGCGAAGATGAAAAAATTAATCCGAACAAATTTATAGCACAACACTTTTTAAGCAAGTAAACAAACTTTTGCACACAGAAAAAAGTTCACCTATTTTTGAGTAAACTAGACTTTTTGATACAGTTCTTAGGTACCTACACAGCAAAAAATTTCTAAAAGTATACGGAATCTAAAACACGAGTGATCTAGTTTTTCACAAGTGTAATTAAAAAAAGATGTAATTTTCCACTCCTTTTGATGTAATTTTAGTCTTTTTTCAAAAAGCGAATAAAAATAAATTGTTTTGGTATAATTTTACATTCCGTGATGTAAAAATAAAGCGGCCAATGAAATTTATATCACAAGCAGTGTAAAATTATATCTATTTGATTTAAAATTGACTGACACTGTTTGTTTGTGCCATTTGCCTGTCGAGTCATTTTTCGGAAACCGCGAGTGTTTTCGTTCCAAGACGAAGTTCCATCATCTCTATGATAAAAGTGGTAGGTTTTTAAATTAGCAAACAAACGAATGATGTTATTGAAATTAATTAGTTGTTTCTCGATTACAGCGACGGCAGGTTTTAAAGTGGCAGGGATCCGGAATTTGATTGCCAGGAGAGGAATTTGCGTGAACGATCCGAGGCATTCGTAAGCAAAATCTATCCTGATCCGACAGTGACATAAGGATCCGGACCATGACAGTCCGGAACGGAATTCCCCTTGGTCCCCCAGTGACGCTGACCGGTTGGAATATCAGCAGAATGCCCCAGTCTGGTGGTGCTCGTATTGGTGGGTGTACTTTGTTTTTCTTCACTGGGAGGGAGGCAGGGGAAGGTTCCTATTGTGGTTTGAGACCCCTCCCTCTCTCATAAAGAGGGGGAGGGGCCTCCCAAACAAAAGACAATTTTTTGTATAACTCGAGAACCAATCAAGCAAATGGTATTATATTTGGCATGGGATGGTATTTGAAAACGAAGAATATTTTTATGAATATTAGATACCCCTCCCTCCTCTAAGTGGTGTGATAGGAAGGGGGGAGGGGGGTTACCTTACAATTTTTCAAATAACTCGAAAACTAATCAAGATATTGGAACCAAATTTGGCACGGGAAGGTATTTGAATACTAAAAATATTTCAATGATTATTTGAGACCCCTCCCTCTTTCCAGTAGAAAGGGGGAGGGGGCCTCTTTCATATTTTTTTACATAACTCAAAAACTAATAAAGCAAATGGAACCAAATTTGGCATGGGAGAGTATTTGGATACGAAAAATATTTCTATGATTATTTTAGACTCATCCCTCTTTCCTGTAGAGAAATGAAGCGGGGAGGGACCACTTTTATAATTTTTTACACAACTCAAAAACTAATTAAGCAAATGGAACCAAATGTGGCATGGGCGGGTATTTGGAAACGTGACATGTTCTAATGATTGTTTGAGACCCCTTCCTTCTTCCAGCGGGGAGAAAGGAAAGAGGGAGGGGAGTTTCATACAATTTTTACAGCATATCTCAAAAACTACAACAGTAAACGGAACCAAATTTGGCATGGAACGATATTTGGGTACGAGAAATGCTTCTTTGAATATTTGGTATCCCTCACTCCTTCAAAGAGGTTGATGAAAAGGGGGAGGAAAGGTCTCCCTTACAATTTTCAGTATAACTGGAGAGTTGATCGAGCAAATTGAACCATATTTGGCATATGAGGATATTTGGATACGGGAAATTTTTCTATCATAAATGGAAGCCTCATCTTTTTTAAGCGGAAAGATATAAAGAGGGAAAGGGGAGTTTCCATATAATTTTTTTTGCATAACTCGAGAATTTATCGAGCAAATGAAACAAAATTTGGCATCAAAAAGTATTTGAGTACGAAAAATACTTTTTCTATGTGAAACTATTCCTTTCTTGCCGTAGGATGAAAGAATTGGGAATAAAGGAAAGGAAGAGGAGGCTTACATTTAACTTTTTTTTTACAAAATCCGAGAAATGGACAAACCTTAACATGGAAAATCATTTTGGTATGATTCTATGATAATCCGACACACCATCCTCCTTTCAGTGAGTAGGTAGTTCTCAATTTATGCTAACGAAGCCAACAAATGGGAACAAATGTAGCATGGAAATGTTTCGTTACGAGATATGTTTCTACGATTGTTATAGATCCTTACGCTTTACAGTGTAGAGAGGGAAAAAAGGAGGAGGCTCCATATAAATTTTTTTATAAAGCTTAAAAACTTATCAACCAATGGAACTATATTTTATATAAGAGGATTTTTGGGAACGAAAAAATTAGGTATGATTATTAAAAATCACGACCTCCATTCAGCATGGGGTGAAGGTAAGGACAGGGGAGGGGCTCTCTTATCAGTTTTTCAGCATAAATCCAGAACATATCAAGAAAAAAAACCGTATTGTATAAGTTAGATTGTTTGCGCACGATTAATTTGAGACCCTCCAGACAGATTCAAATTATCAGATCTTTAACACAAATATAGAGCAAGATTCAGAATATTTGTTTAAGTTATCTTTGTGTTGCAATTAGAAACTATATCAGCAGCTCTCATTTTATAGCGGTTGCTTATAAATTATGTTATAATTTGATTAAAATAATGCCAATAAAACAATAAAAAATTGAATAATTTTTGAAAATATCACTTGATTTTGAAAGGTGTAGCAAAGCACACCGGGTCAGCTAGTAATCTATATATATAAAAATGAATTTCTGTCTGTCTGTCTGTCTGTCTGTCTGTCTGTCTGTTCCCTATAGACTCAGAAACTACTGAACCGATTTTCGTGAAACTTGGCAGGTGGGGGTATTGGAGGCCGGGGAAGGTTCCTATTATGGTTTGAGACCCCTCCCCCTAACAGGAAGGGGGGGAGGAGCCTCCAAAAAAATAGACAATTTTTTGCATAACTCGAGAACCAATCAAGCAAATGGTATCAAATTTGGCATGGGTGGTATATGGGAAGGGAAAATATTTCAATGAATATTAGGTACCCCTCCCTCCTCTCAGTGGGGTGATAGAAAGGAGGGAGGGGGGCTACCTTACAATTTTTCATATAACTCGAAAACTATTCAAAATATTGGAACCAAATTTGGCATGGGAAGGTATTTTGATACGAAAAATATTTCAATAATTATTTGAGACCCCTCCTTTTTTGCAGTTGAAAGAGGGAGGGGCCTCTTTCATATTTTTTTACATAACTCAAAAACTTATAAAGCAAATGGAACCAAATTTGTCATGGGAAGGTATTTGGATACGAAAAATATTTCTATGATTATTTGAGACCCCTCCCTCTTTCCAGTAGAGAGATATAAAGGGGGGAGGGGCCCTCTTTTTAATATTTACATAAGTCAAACACTAATCAAGCAAATGGAATCAAATTTGGCATGGGTGGATATTTGGGAACGTGACATGTTCTAATGATTGTTTGAGACTCCTTCCTTCTTCCAGCGGGGAGCAAGGAAAGAGGGAAGAAAGTTCCATACAATTTTTATTGCATAACTCAAGAACTACAACAGCAATTGGAACCAAATTTGGCATGGAACGATATTTGGGTACAAGAAATGCTTCTTTGAATATTTGGTATCCCTCAATCCTTCAAAAAGGTGGATGAAAAGGGGGAGAACAGGTCTTCCTTACTATTTCCAGTATAACTGGAGATCTGATCGAGAAAATTTGAAGCATATTTGGCATGTTAGGGTATTTGGATACGAGAAATGTTTCTATTATAAATTGAAGCCCCACCTTTTTTCAGCGGAAAGATATAAAGGGGAAAGGGGGGCTACCATACATTTTTTTGCATAACTTAAGAATTAATAGAGCAAATGAAACAAAACTTGGTATCAACAATTTATTGAGTACAAAAAATACTTTTATGAATATTAAGTTCTCACCCCTCCATTCAATGGGGCGAATGGAAGGGGATTGGTACTTCCTTTCAAGTTTATGCATAACTCAAGAATTTACATCGCAAATAAAACCAAATTTGGTATGGGATGGTATTTCAATACGAGAATTTTTTTTTATGTTAAACAATTCCTTCTTTGCAGTGGGATGATAAAATTGGAAATAAAGGAAGGGAAGAGGAAAGCTTACATTTAACTTTTTTTCACAAAATCCGAAAAATGGACAAAACTTAACATGGAAAACCATTTTGGTATGATTCTATGATTATCTGTCACACCATCCTCCTTTCAGTGAGTAGGTACATAGGAGGAGGGGGTTGAACCCAATACATTTTTTTAGCATAAGTTCTCAGTTTATGCTAACGAAGCCAACAAATGGAAACAAATATGGCGTAGAAAGGTATTTGGTTACGAGATTATTATAGAATCAGATCTTTAACACAAATCAAGATTCAAAATATTAGTTTAAGTGATTTTTGTGTAGCAATTCGAAACTCCAGCTGCAGCTCTCATTTTATAGCTTGCATTTTATAGGTTGCTTATGAATAATGTTATATTTTGATTTAAAATAATGCCAACAAAACAATAAAAATTTGAATAAATTCTGAAAATATCAATCGATTTTGAAAGGTGTAGCAAAGCACACCGGGTCAGCTAGTATTCCATAAAAATGCAAGTATCCCGAAAACAAATCTAAAATTTTACATCGCTGTGTATTTTTACACGACAATAAGCTGTTCCTTTTCCGTGCATCGTTTTTGGTCTAAATTTACACGCCTCAATGTAATGATGATGTAATTTTAGATTATAAACGATGTTCCGTTTTCGTGCATCGTTTTCAATCTAAAATTACACGAATTTTTCTTGCTGTGTACTCCCTAAATCGATAAAAAGTTCAAAATGAGTCCTGGAAAAAAATAGTCGCAAACGGAAGCGGTTTTTTAATTTGCAATAAAGTTCTTATGGAATTTTTTGAGTTTAGAAAAAAAATTCATTTTAATCTGTTGAAATTCACTCGCAACGACCCCAAGATGTTTACTCTTCTTCTTCTTCGTTCTGTGTGCCAGCTGACTTAACGTCAAGTTGCTGGCGGAGATGTCACACACTGAAAATCGAAAATACCCAAACTTGAGAACTGCCACCCGCCAAACCTAAGTTCAAGATTGACAACTTAAGTTTGTGAAAAAATCACAGCTTACTAATACGCCAAACTTGTCCTTCAAGCGGAGAACTGTTTTTTTTGGGGGTTTTTGTTGTAAGCGCATCTTATTCTGTTACCTCCATCGTGGCAGATTTAGGTTTGAAAGGTAAGTTCAAAGCGAAGAACTGTTTTTTTGGGGGATAACTTTTATTCCCGCTTCATTCGCAGAAAGTTTCGCATATACCATGATGTAGCTGCCTCTCTCAACAACTCTTCAGTGGTCGAGCGGTTAGCATCCTGAGATGGTAATCGCAGAGCCATTGGAGGTATGGGTGTGATTTCCATACCTGCAGTAATTTTTTTTTTTTATTTTGATTTCCATTTTACTGCGGTATCAGATTTTGGGGGATGAGTTCTCCTTTAAAAGCTTAACTTTGGGTTATGCCACCAATAGCCAAACCTGTAGGGAGGGAGTTTCATTCGGGTTGGCGGGGAAAGTTCTCAAGTTTGGGTATTTTTGAGGTTCAGTGCAGCAGTGTTGCTATATTGCCGAAGATGTTTACTCCGCGGCGATTAATGTAGACTTACGAACCGCGTGGCAAATGTAAACAATAACAGAGAGGGGTCAATTCGCTATTGTTCTAAGAATCGACGAAGAGTGAATTTGTATAGTGTTTACTGGAATAGATACCAGGTGAACAGTTAGGAAATCATAAAAGAAGTGTTTCCACTATAACGGATGGATAATCCGACATATCAATCACTACTGTAACCTTACTTGGTTACAAGAATTGACGAGAATAAAGATGATTATGTTATCAGTTTTCCGATACAAAATAGTATTACGGCTTTTTGGTATCACAACAGGTTATGAGTCCAGTGGTCAACTGGCTGTAGCTCTGTACATATTTAGTTATCTCTACTGATATTTTTGGATTGCGATGTCAAACCCGAAATTCGAAGGGTGCATCGCAGTAGGCGAAGCTGGTGGTCAACCAGCTGTTGGTGGTCAACCAACCTTCAGAGACCAGCAGCTACCTCAGGCCGAAGCTGGTTTGGCGCTACCGCACACGGCAGCCGGGTTCACGAAGGAACTGCTGTTTGACGGTAGAGCGGAGATATTCGGAGCCTGGAAGATGCGCCTCGGGAGACGTTTGGCCAAGCTGAAGTTCTCCCACACCCTGGTTCGGATTCCGACGAAAGAGGTGGACTCGCTGCCGTTTGAAGATGCCGAGGAGGAAGCCGCCAGAGCTGTTAGATTCCAGAGGTGGATGGAACAGGAGGTAGCTGCGATGGACAAGCTAGTGATGGCCATCAACAACGATGTCCTGAACAAAATTGTTGGGGTCAATTTCGTCAAGGACGAATCTCCCCATGAAGAGGTTCGACTCACTGTCGTCACTCTGTTACGAGTACGTCCTCATCATACGGGAGATGGATCGGATGGGAGCGAACCTAAGCAGAGGCGAGAAGGTCCGCTCGTTGCTGCTAGTAATACCACCAGGCTACAGCCACATCCAGGGTGCGCTGGCTGTTCTGCCGCCAGAGGAGCTTAACTCAAGGTCAATCGTCGTTGTCAATCGGTTGTTCCTTGACTCTGAGCTCCTCCAAAACACCAGCACTTCCTCAAAACAACAGCCAGCGGTAGCAAACCATGCTTTGCGGACCGCGCCGAAGAAAGGTGACAGTCGGTGCTTCGGATGCGGCGAGAAGGGTCACTTCAAATCGCGCTGTTCCAAGCTTAAGGCGACCAAGAAGAACGGTTCCAGGCATGACAGAGGCAGCGCTCACGCAATGTTGGCCCGCGTGAAGCGCAAGGAGTCAGAAGAGGCGTGCGTCCCACTTTTGGTCCCCTAAGTGCAGGCGCGTCGTCACCTCCGCAGGCTAGCGAAATTCTCAAGTTGGTTCCTCCGCAGGTTGACGGAACCCGGAAGAAGGCCGTCGGTCAGGCAAAGGTCGTCACCAAAGCCTCTACGAAAGGCGAGAGGCGTGTTCGCTTCATGGTGGATTCCGGAGCGACTCACCACATGGTCTGTGACGAGAGATTAATGAAGGACATCTCGAAGCTGGCCAAACCGATCGAGCTGTCCACAGCCAAAACTGGTGAGTCGATGAGGGCTAATAAGAAAGGCAATGTTCCACTTAAAAGCATGGTTAATGATAAATAAAGAAGATGAAATTGTATAATGTTCTTAGAGATAAATCTTACTAGACTTACTAGAGACAAATCTCCTTTCGGTTAGAAAGGCTGCCACTAAGGAGAAAAGGGTTACTTTTTCTGATGGTAAGGTCACAATTACAGACTTGGGGGAGGTCGTTGCTCAAGGGACAGTAATTGATGGTTCGTATTCCCTGGAATTGGTTTCGGATATTGAAAACTCAAAGGCTTTGCTTGGAAACAGACTTGTAAACCATCGACATTTTCTCTGACAGTCGCACAGCCTGCTTTTATCAGTTTCATTGTTCGTGACATCAAACGAATGCGACCGAAAACTTGTCGAACAGTCGACTACCATCAAACAAAACGACATTCATTCTTTTTTGTGTGATTGTCGAACGAAATTTCGTGCCTTGGTACACAAGAGAGATAATTTGATGGTCAAACGACCATAATTCCTGACAGTTTACGACATCGCCTATCTCTATCACGCAACAGAACTTACATACTCAATAAGCAAATGCAATCTTTTCTATTCACTCCCTCCAGTTGACAAAAATATTCGCCACTCTGCAGCGCCGGGTGATGTTTGGATGTGTTGGTCGAACAATGTGGAATGATTATCTCGATTATCTACGCAAGAGGGATGAAAGTCGAACGACTAACTACAAAAAAGATCAAAATTTCATTAGACATTTTTTCGCTCTCCGATCAAACGATTGCGCTCTCCACGATTGTCACGAACGATGCATGGTGGTTGTCTCCGGAAAAATTCAAACGATGGTGACCACTTACAAGCCTGCTTGGAAAGAACCGGTTAGGTTTTGATACATGGCACAGAAGACTTGGCCATCTAAGCAATGCTGGCGTAACCACACTTATGACACAGAAGATGGTAGTTGGAGTAGATTTTTGCATCGAGACTTCCAACAAAAACGACGTTTGCGAAAGCTGTTTAGCTGGAAAACAGTCAAGCAAAAGGTTCAAGAGTCTGCAAAAAATACCAAGGTCCAGTAGGCCACTTGAATTACTGCACTCTGACGTTTGCGGATACATGGAAGAAAACACGTTTGATGGTCATCTATATTTCGTGACATTCACGGATGACTACTCCCATTTTACAGTAATTTACCTAATAAAACGCAAGAGCGAGGTTTTTGAGAAGTTTAAGGAGTTTGAAGCGATGGCAACGGCGCATTTTAATCAAAAGTTGGCTAAACTTAGATGCGATAATGACCGTGAGTACGTTGGACGAAATTTTCAAGAATTCAAGGCGTCCAATTGTTTCTAACAGAACCGTGTACTCCTCACAAGGACGGCGTGAGCGAAAGAATCAACAGAACGTTGATGGAGAAAGTACGAGAAAGCGAAATCGTTATGGGGAGAAGCTGTGTTCTGCGCAGCTTATCTCACAAATCGATCGCCCACACGAGCTCTTGTGGATAACGAGTGGTATGGCAAAAGCCTGACTTGAGCAATCTACGCATTTTTGGCTGCAATGCATATGCTCTAGTACCTAAAGAGAAGAGGCAGAAATTGGATCCAAAGAAAAAAAAACTAGTCTTTGCGTGTTACGCAAACAACGGCTACAGGTTATACAAACAGTCCTCACGTACAGTAGAGTAGGATTGTTCGATCTCCGGGAAAAGATCGATCTCCAAGATCGATTCAGAAGAATGGTTCTGAGATCGATCCATCTTAAAAATCGGAGCTTGAAGATCGATTCTCGATTAATCGATCTTTTCCATTTGTAACAAGAGGGAACAGCTTTTTATTGAAAATATGCAAAAAAGCACAAAAATTCAAATTTGATTAATCCTTCTATTGTGTTTTGTGAGTGTTTTGAAACAACACAAATCAAAATCCAAATATTTCGGAAACGCTTTGACATTTTCGAGTCATGTACTAACAAGAAATATTTCATGGTACAAATTTTTATTAAGGTTTTTAATATAAGTATATGAGAGATATCAAACAAAGTATGCGTAAAATAATCAAAAACCAAATTTAAAGTAATTTTTGTAAAATCGCTGTTATTTCTTAACTAAAGGCTAGTAAATTCTAACAGTTTTTTTTTTAATATAAATCAATCACAAACACCAGCACCCACTTCACGAGGTTTGGAAATAATGTGCGAAATTGTATTGTAATGAAAAATTATAATATTATTTTTCAACTGATTATGAATGCTGAATGAAAAAAAGTTCACCTCGACCAGGAATCAAACTCGAGATTTTTTTTATTATCTCTCCGCCACCTTACCAATAGGTAAATCGTCAGATGTTAACTAGTCAAGCTGTAGCTCTATAATTCGGTTGACTTCATCAAATGAAATTCGCTGCTTGATTCTACGGCAGAAAACGCTCATCTTGTCTCGATTGATGGTGGCGCACAAATTTAAAATGCATTTTTTAAGGTTCATATCTACTTTTTTCAGGTTCCATCCAGTTGGGAAAATGATTTTTTAGTGTCTGAACATGAATCAATGATGTGACTTACATATTATAGTTAAAATAAGCTAAATAAGTGTTCCCCTTAAGGTGGCTATTATGCCCTTATTTTCCCTGAATAAGAAAAATAAGATCGAAAGATCGAATCGAAAATAAACCGATCTAATCGATTTTTTCCTGGCCGAAGAATCGATCCAAAAAATCGAAAATCGGAGTGGAAAAGATCGATCTTCCAAGGATCGATCCAAGATCGACCAATCCTACAGTAGAGATACACCGTAGCGTAGTCTTTGATGAGCAAGAATTGCTAGATCGTCGAAATGATCTTCTTCATTCTACAATTTCGCAACCAGCAAGCCAAAATACGCCAGCAATAGAATCCGAACCTCCAGCAAAAAGTTCAGAAGCGTCTGAGAACTTCGTGGGTAACGAAGATGAGCATCTCGTGGGTAACGAGAATGTTGAAGACGAGCCCGAAGTCATCGTGGTTGACGATGAAGATTCAATTGAAGAACATCATGTGGATAATTTTGGAATAACATTTTCACACTAATATTGCAATTTTTTTCTCTGGATAATGGCTCTCCAAGACACAAGGATTTCGAGTGCCCCAACTTGTGACGATCCATAACTCCTGTACCCGGAATGAAGTATCCACGAGTGCACAAGTATTCGAACAATATAGTCTTTAATTCGTGACACTAATGACTTTACGTGGAGCTCATCAGTAGCGCATTTCTTATCATGCCATTTTTTTCCATCCTTGTTGGAAGCAAAAAGCGGCGTTAAGCAGATTTTAGCCCACAATATATTAATTCCGGAACATGATCCTGTTTTTGGACCATCCTTATGGACATCAAATTTAGAGCCAAGTATACAAGTAATTGTTTGAGCCAGGCTTGGCAAAACTCATCGTCATGAGGCGTGAAGCTGTGACTGTGAAGCCTCTTGGTCCGTCAAACTCAATTGACTGTTCCTTAACGACCAGTCACTTCGTTTGCCAGTCATTCAACCCCCAGTCGTTTGAAGCTGAAAAAAATTCATAGTCAGCATTTACCAATCGCATTCGAACGAGTCGTCGACCGAGCTGAAGATCGAAAAAGAAACGCATTTATTATTATTGTTGCTCCTGCCAGCAAGCCGAAGACGACCGAAAAGGAACAAGAAAAGCATTTATTATTATTGTTGCTCCTGCCAGCAAGCTCGTTTTCAGTTTTTTATTGCTATTGTTGCTCTCTGCCAGCAAGTCGTTCAATTAGTTGTACCTGCCGTCAGCAGCCGATCGAAGTGTGATGAGATTTGCCAGTCACTCTCAGGAGAAATGTTGACCATGTGTAAGAGCTTCGCCAGTCGATGATGGAGAAATGTTGATTGTTGTCGTGCTTTATCCGTCATGCGAAAAGTGAGGCTCCGTCAATTGAGAACGGTGCCAGTCGTTTGATGAAACAAAACTAGTCGGGTCAAGCGTGACGGGCGAAATTTACCAACACTGGTTTGAGCTTTGTATTGACAAATAATATCAAACTCTATCGTGAACTTGAGCAACGTTGAATGACTGCTTAGAGTTAACCGAAGGAGACCCTAAAGATATTATTCCAGAAACGTGCTAATTAGGTAGTATCTATTACTTTACAAACTTACAAACGATTGGTTACCGCATTCCGCACGTAGATTTTCCCATCTGGCTTCAGCTCGTACGTTGCCGAAACACACTTGGTGGCCACCTCACTGACGGTAAAATATCGTTCCACTTCATACCAGGTGCCCAGGAACCTGGTCCTGTTAAACTTATGTATCGGCTGATAGTCCGGACATCCTCCCAATCCTGGGATTTGACTCTTCACCAGGGTCACTGCACTCAGTATCAGAACTCCACCGGCCAACACTTGCAACCACTTTCCAGGTGTCATTTTGGTCTTTTTTTTCACTTTTAAGGAACACTCTGAGCTAAACGATCCGGAGACCACCTGAACTGAACGAATAATAGCTAGACCAGCGCAAAATGGAACTACTTTTATAGGGGCCCAAGGTTCCCGCGGAGAAAGGTGAAATTCTGAACAATGATCGTACTTCAGAAAGTACCGGTGCTCGATGCGCTGATCCCGTCTCGCTAGCGGTTATTTCATGACTCTCCGGAACCTACATTAGTATCGATGAAGACGCCCACGACACCGATGGCTGGCAGATTACCTCGATTGAATTGCAAAAGACCTGGATTTTATCGATCCCACCAAAAGGTAGGGCAAGTTATACCTAAATAGGGTTCCGCCCTTCAGAGAGCCAGGAAAAGGAATATACCGACAACGATCGATGATCAGTTCTTGGGTGATAATAGGGTACCTCGCTTAGACCTGCAAGCATGCTAGCAGCATAAAGTGATGATCGATTATCATAAACGATCCCTTTCCGATGGCGCAGATTGTTCAGTTTTATCGCTTATTCATGACCCGCGCGAATGCTCCACAAACTAGCTCGGGAGGAGTACTCTTCCAGTTTTCTGGATGACACTACCGATAGAAGGTTTCCAGAAGGACAAACAATACTTATTTTCGTTAAGAAGAAAAGCTTTAGCTATTGATTTCTTAAACTAATTCTATAAAAATCTAAAATTTATTCAAAAATTTCTTTCCGAATATTTTTATTCGGTACTGTAATCAGTGTCGTAAATATGAAAGCAAGCGTTTAGTGGCGGCACGATGTCTCACCGGTGTAAAAGCATTACGAAAATGGAAATCACCTGGAGCACAGTTCTGGGCGGTCGAAGCCGCGTGCCGGCGTTTGTTTATAAACAAGTTTTTTTTTCTCTTCATCTTGCTCCGGTGATGTTCACTCGCGTTTATGCTGGATCCGACGGCACCATTTAATGGAGTATAAACGGTTGTTGTAGGCGTTAAAGTGTTTAACAGGAAGTGTAATAATTTCCGACTTTCGAATGATAATGGCTTTCGAATTGAGAGCAGTGCTTTACGGAGGTTTGGTTGTCCACAGCATTTAGGCGACGAATTCGATCAATTAGTACGACCAGAAACTAATCACAATTTTAAGAGGAAAAGTTTTGTAAATTATCACGTTTGTCCCCTTTCCTGAGCTATAAAAACAAAGACAAAAACGACAAAACTCATAAAAATGACGAAACTGACAAAAAAAACAAAAATAAAAACATATAAAAAAATACAAAAATGACCAAAAAGAACAAAAATGACAAAAAAAAACAAAAAAAGTTGAAAGGACAAAAATGAAAAACATAACAAAAATGACAAAAATGAAGAAATGACAAAAGTGACAAAAATGACAAATAAGACAAAATGACAAAATTTACAACAATTACAAAATTATCAAAGATAGCAAAAATTACAAAAATGACTAAAATGACAACAATAACACAAAAAAAAAAAAAAACAAAAATGACAATAACGACCAAAATGACAAAAATG
Organism: Uranotaenia lowii; assembly: GCF_029784155.1. Taxonomy (NCBI): domain Eukaryota; kingdom Metazoa; phylum Arthropoda; class Insecta; order Diptera; family Culicidae; genus Uranotaenia; species Uranotaenia lowii. The sequence continues at coordinate 44,514,370 of NC_073692.1, read as the reverse complement.
ACAAAAATGACAAAAATGACAAAAATGACCAAAATGACAAAAATGACAAAAATGACAAAAATGACAAAAATGACAAAAATGACAAAAATGACAAAAATGACAAAAATGACAAAAATGACAAAAATGACAAAAATGACAAAAATGACAAAAATGACAAAAATGACAAAAATGACGACAAAAATGACAAAAATGACAAAAATGACAAAAATGACCAATATGACAAAAATGACAAAAATGACAAAAATGACAAAAATGGCAAAAGTGACAGAAATTACAAAAATGACAAAAATGACAAAAATGACAAAAATGACAAAAATGACAAAAATGACAAAAATGACAAAAATGACAAAAATAACAAAAATGACAAAAAATGACAAAAATGACAAAAATGACAAAAATGACAAAAATGACAAAAATGACAAAAATGACAAAATTGACAAAAATGACAAAAATGACAAAAATGACAAAAATGACAAAAATGACAAAAATGACCAAAATGACAAAAATGACAAAAATGACAAAAAATGACAAAAATGACAAAAATGACAAAAATGACAAAAATGACAAAAATGACAAAAATGACAAAAATGACGAAATTGACAAAAATGACAAAAATGACAAAAATGATAGAAATGACAAAAATGACAAATATGACAAAAATGACAAAAATGACAAAAGTGACAGAAATGACAAAAATCACAAAAGTGACAAAAATGACTAGAGTGACAAAAATGACTAAAGTGACAAAAATGACAAAATAACAAAAAATTACAAAAAATACAAAAATTACAAAAATTTCAAAAATTACAAAAATTTCAAAAATTTCAAAAATTACAAAAATTACAAAAATTACAAAAATTACAAAAATTACACAAAATTACAAAAATTACAAAAATGACAAAAATGACAAAAATGACAAAAATGACAAAAATGACCAAATTGACAAAAATGACAAAAATGACAAAAATGACAAAAGTGACAGAAATGACAAAAATGGCGAAAATGACAAAAATGACAAAAAATACGAAAATGACAAAAATGACAAAAATGACAAAAAAGACAAAAATTGCAGAAATGACAAAAATGACAAAAATGACAAAAATCACAAAAATGACAAAAATAAAAAAAATGACAAAAAGGACAAAAATGAACAAAAATGACAACAATGACAAAAATGACAAAAATGACAAATATGACAAAAATTACATAACTTACAAAAATTACAAAAAAAATCAAAAATGACAAAAATCACAAAACTGACTTAAGTGATTTCGTTTGAAATGTAGAACTGTGCTGCAACCTGTATGCAACTTATGTAAACCTAATCGTTTCAATTTGTCTTAAAAGCTGTGTCAAGCTTTGGATTATTTTTTTCCATTTGAAAAGCTCTTTTTAATCTTGGTCTCTTTTCTCTCTCAAATGTGAGTTCACCTCATCTCATGCTCACCTCACAAATTGAATGGAATTGCTGAGGTGGAAACGCATGGTATATAATTCGTTTTTCCAGTTGCAATAATGTTTTCATTCCATTTTCTTTTGTTCAGTTGATGGTACTCATTCTTGGCAAACAAGTACCTCCTTCCAAGATTACCGAAACATATGTGTTGTCTGTTTATTTGCATGATAAACCACTCAGCGTGGTGGTGTTTAAGTTGTTAACCTTTTTGTACCTACTTGAGTAACTCTTTGGTTTAGTGGAGTGGTTAGTTTGGTCGTTTTGCTAAGCAAGCAATCAAATGGTACAGCAAAGTTTGTTCAGGAAATATTGCAATTAACACTAAGAAAGAAATTGATTTTGATATAAATATATACAATTTAAGTTCTTTTTTAAGGAGCAGTCTGCATTGAATTAACAGGAAAGAGTAATAAATTAAAAAAAGAAAAGTTGTCCTTCAATTCCCTCCCACCCGTTTATTATAGTTTCTCCTATAGTTATAGTAGCAAAAAGAAAGCCTAAATTTGTTTTGCGTTGCTTTAAACAGAACATTTATAATTTATCATAGTGGGCCTTCTGGGGCTCTCAAAATTCAGCACACGCGAAAAAAAGTTTAATTTCTAAACTTTGTAAAAAAAACATTGATATCAGGGAAAACCTTTCAGGTACATACTGTGTATCGTTCTAAGTGAGTGGTTTTCAAGGAAATAAGGATACATTCAAAACGTTAGAATTTTCGAAAATATCTTGCCATGGTAGCTTTCGACTTAGCAAGGAATATCACTAGCATCTGGTGAAAATGGTGAAAAATCTGTAGTTTTGAATACGTTTTCAAAAATCTCCGGGCCATTAAGTGCTGGTTACGCATTTGGAAAAAATCCTAAAATGATTGCTCAGTATGTTTCTACGTACAAAAAAACCACTTATCCGTGGGAATGGTTGGATTTATTAATAACATCATCCATTGAGAAATTCTCGCAGATTAAGTGGTGGGGCTTCATGTCTGGATTGCCGCTAAACTTTTTCCAGCACTCAAATAACCTGAAATGTTAGAGATCATTCAATGTAACCGAATCTTATCAATTTTAAATATAGAACACCTCCCTGCTTTAACCAGATGCACAAAAAAATGTTTTATTTGCTATTCCGGATCTGGAAGCAAAACATCCAACAACTGCACAGTTTTTGCGGTCCATTTTGGTTGAATGACTACTTGAAATTTATGCTAATAAAACGAATTCAAACAACGGTTACTTTGATATCTTTTTACCTTTTTTGAAGTTTACGTTATCAAAGACTCGAACTATTAGGTAGTACAGAGGGCGTACAATCTATTTATGTATGCTTATATGTACCTTTAGTAAAAAAGTTCATAGGAAGTAAAAAAAAATGTATAATTCTTTGAAACGTATGGTACACGGAAAATAAATAAATGGTAAAATTTACCTTTTTGCGAGGTGATTTTTTTCCACCCCTCTTTCGAGGTAAATTTTACCTTTTTTCATTCACCTAGCAATAAGGTAAATTTTACATTTTGTTCAATTCACCTAGCAAAAAGTTAATTTTTACCTTTTTCGCATTCACCTTGCAAAATAGCGTTTTCCCATTCACTGATTTAAAAAAAAAATTCTAGTAGGTTTGGTTGGTTTCTTCAATAAAAATGGAAATAAAATGCATTGAAAAATTCATATTTATTTAAAATAAACAGGGGCTTTTCATTATATTTATTTTTGAAATGTATCACGGTGTTTAAAAAAAATAATGAGGTAGGTCCTTTTTTCGCCAGGCTTGTGGCAATTCGGCTTCGCGTTCTGCCGCGCCATAATGGCCACTGAATTCTCCTGCACTGCGTTAACGCATTCATGCCCTTCTCCGTACGACTAATCCGGTCAGGTCCGGCTTTTCCGGAATGATATCTGGAGGATGACGTGAAATACATCTCGAAGTTGGGCCGATCTGAAACAAAAGCAAAGTATTATGACGAGAACCAGCACAACTAAAAATGATATCTAAAAAAACACTTACCATTCTGTTCCAATTTTCTCATATTAGCACGAAACAAAACTTCTCTTCTGAACGACAAAACAGCTCAACCTCAATAAATGAATTCGCAAATAGTTACTTTTTTTCGAGATGAATTGTACCGTTTTGTTTAGCTCAATCCAGGTCAACTTCACTTCCCCGATCAGGAGAGCATATTAAAATAATAACTCAAACGTATCTCACCAAGATATTTACATATGATTCAGTTATAATTAAGTATTCCAAATTTTCGATTTTAAGTTTCTTCAATCTGAATTATATCTTATTCTGATTGACAAGCTTGAATGGGGTTGAGCTCATATTCATTGATCAAGATTTTTTTCGGATTGAGCTAAAATAAAATGATTATATCTTATTTTGATATACGTTCAACTTTTTCTGAAACACGGACATCGAAGTCAACGGCTCAAACCTTACATTAACGAGTTTCGCTCAACAGATTCATAAAGTTGAATCAAACTTTTGGGAAACCAAAAATGGGGCATGGTTTTATCAAATAATGTGGTTTATTGACCTTCCACTAGAAAATTTTCTCGAAGCACTCATATCTTGATAAGTTATAATTTTGATATAATTTGTTCTGTCCAATATCAAACTATGCTATCTGAACGAGATATAATCTTGATAGGAGCATATCAAGAACTGATATAATTTAGCTATGATCGTATAGATTTTTTGATATAATTTGAGATATTTTAACATCCTACGAGTACTAAATTATAACTCAACCAGATAGGAAAAAATTGAATATCAAAATATCTCATCTTGATATAATTTAGTTTTTCTCTTCTGATCGGGTCGCTACGAGGTAAGTTTTAACTTATTTGGTTTTACCTTTTTTTCTAGGTGTATTATACTTTTTTATTCGATCAATTCAGGTGAACTTCACCTCGCTAATCTTACCGATTTACCTTTTTTGGATTCACCTTTTTTCTCGGTGAATTGTGTGGTGAATTGGTTTTATTTCATTTTTGTTTTTGCACTCACTCACAGCACAACTTTATTCCTCAAAAGACGCCAAAAGAATCTGTTAATTTTTCATTCGATTGCATCCGGCTTCCTACACTCATACATTCAAAGCTGCATGAATGAATTGGTTTCGTTCAATGTTCCACAATGAATTCATTCAACAGCCCACTGATAAAACATTTTCCGGGTTGCCAAAGAAACTGAATTACTAAATGTAATTACTAAATGTTATAAACATTTTTCTTGATATTATTGTTGTTTCACCTATATCTACCACAAATTGTACCATTTTTCCAACCTCGATTCAGGTAAATTTTACCTCGCTGTGAAGTGAGTTTCACCTCGAAGAGGTAAATGTTACCTTTTTGGCTTACACGAGCGTTCACCTTGCTATCTCGGTAAATTTTACCTTTTTATTATTTTCCGTGTACTTGTGGTCCACGTTTCTTTCTGTTTCTGTAATCTAGATGTCTCTGTGTTCTCTTCTCCATGGTAGGCCCAACCACTTTATGTTTTTTTAAATCATTTTAATGTTTTTATGTTAAAATTATTCAATAATGAAAATGAAAAAAGACAATAAGAATAATTGTAAACTTTTATTGTTCTTTGGGACTCAGACATAAGACATAAGGCTGTGGATTTTGAAGTACGATTAGTGATAGATGGTAATAAATGCATATTTTATTTATTTATTTTTTTCAAAACATTGAAATTCAGCAGTAGAGAAAAATCAAAAGCCATCATAGTCATTTGCAGCAACTGAAATAATATTTTCTCTTGATCGTTCTGAAACTCTAAAAAACGCTACATATTTAAATTAAAGGCAAAAAACATCATATTTGAATGATGTTCTGTGTTCAGCCAATAGATTAAAATCGAGGTTGAAATTTGTTTTTGTCCCAATGTCCCAAATAGTTAGGAAAAAAAGATGATATCCAGTTCGAAATTCTGAAGTTTAGCAATGAATTTTGTACGATTAAAACATCTTGAGGACTTGAAATCTTTAAGTAATGAAAATCGGTTCATATAAAGGGTGTCCACGATAAAACTTCTATACACACTTTCGAGATTTCATCCAATTGCCATCAAATTTTCAGGGATTGAAAAATAAATATTTAACTTCATTTTACCATTTTACTCATATTCTATTTACAGTCCATACGCAAATGCCCGCATCTTGGCCTTAGATGAGGCCATAAGATTCTGCACAGATTGATTGTTGGGACGTTGTGGGCCTTCAGGAGAGGAAGCAGCGTTTTATGGAGTCACTCTTTATTGTACACCTGTTCGTTCATCGTGTCCTGGGTTACGAAAGGTGCACTCCGCTTCCCGTACGTGCAGATGGCTTGCCATACCAGGAATTCATTCGCGAATTTGGACATCTTCAGAGTTCGGACATGCTCCGGAACGCTGAATTTATCCTTGGCCGTGAAAAACAGGAACGATGCGAGAGATCCTTGTTCTCGTGATGAATGCGCATTTTATCACGCACGAGCTGTTCTTTCGACTTCATTTCCGCGAATTTTGATCACAGAACTTTAAAACTTGAAGAATGTAAACAATGCATTATGAACTAAATCCACCCAAATTTTCATTAAATTCTACGCAACGGTTAAAAAGTTTCATAGTGTGGCAATTTCATCGTCGACACCCTTTATAAGGTGTGAGATCTGGCGTCCACAACTTTTTCTACCTAGGACCTTAGTGCAATAAATTTGGTTGGAAATTGAATATTAAAAATGCTTTTGATTAAAATGTATCTTGAGTATACAAACAGTTAGTGGTTCATCAAAAGCGGTATAATTCACGAAAGACTTTCATTCTGAAGCTTTTTCCAGCACCAATTCCACTGTGAACGTCAACGCATTGAAGTTTCTTCTTACATTTTCCCGCAATCGTTCTCCGTGCCTGGAGTGGGTGAGTGCGTTTTCGGGAAAATCTCACTTACACTTGCTGTGTGAGTGTATGAGCGCCTGGAAACGGAGTCTCACTCCACGCAGCCGAAGAAGTGAGAAAAAAGGAACGCGATGGGAAATTGGATACTGGTTCCGACAATTTTACCGCCTCTCCTCCTGGGTCCCTTCTTCCCACCGGACCTCTAATGGATGCCGCAAGTAAGTGTGTAATCCAAACATGAGACGCTGGCTGTAGGTTTTTTTTCGGTTTTTGTATTTGTTTTTCTCTTCTCTGTCTGCCTGCCTGTCTCCTCCTAGAGCTATGCAAGGTAATCGAAGGAAAAACGTGGTTGAGACAGAGGACACGATCCATTTGGAGAATTTGGCAGCTGTCGGTCTCGAGCTTTGGAGCTGAACTTTGGAACCCGGTCTCGTCAGTCGGTTTTCGGAAGTGGCCAAGACAGGAAGTGCGCGCTGTTCGGGTTGTTGAGGTTAGGTGGGTGTTTCTCAGGAGCCATTCAGGCAAGAAGAACGAATCCTATCACGGCGAGAAGAGAATGAAAATTTGAAGCTTTCCCAGATTTTCCAGTGTGTGTGAATGTGTGAGCTGGTTCGTTCTGTTTTTGTTTCCTTGAGACGGCAGACGATTCGGGGAGTGAAGTTTTTATGTTGTGCGAATAATCGACTCAGCATTTTTGATTTCATACATTGCCAGTAGTGAGTTTTGGTGGGATATTGTTGTGCAGGTGTAAAAGTGTTGATTCGTACAGTGTATTTCATTTCGATGAGTCATAAATTGGAGATAGAATCGCCTTACTTTATGCCAACAGATAAGTTATCCCACGACGAGGGAGCTTTGGAAGAAAGTAAAAGTTGACTGACACAGGTGAGTTATGATTCCACGACACAGAACAGTGGCAAGAGCTTGTTTGTTCGAAATATGTGTGGTCTGAAATTATATCTTTTCCATCATTTTCTATAAAGTTATCATAATTTAGGAACTTTAAAAAGGCGATTTCATCAAAAACAAGAGCAAATAATAACTCATTTTCAGTCAACATTAATCAAATAACGACCTTTACAATGTCACAGCAATAAATCAAATAATTACTAGATGGATCAACGGATCCGATATCTTTATTACTGCCGGCTGCGAAGTTTATTGATTTTGAAATTATCGTCAATATGTACTATGCATCGAAATAACTTCAAGCATATTGATGGCTTTCAGTGAACATATTTGTTTTATTTGTGTTTTATTGTGCACAGTATTTTTTTTTAATAAAATATGTAGGTATAGAAAACTTGAAACTGCTTTATTTTAAAAATTGAGAATTTAGCACAATGTTTCTCGTTAATTTTTCATGTTTTTGGATTTGTGATTTAAAAGTTTGTTTATATAGATTTTTCTGTAATAATTTTGAAAAGTAGATAAATTAGAACATGGGGTAAGGGGTTAAGTTCGATATTTTATTTTAAATCTCGTCATTCAGTGTCAGAACTTGAAAAATATTTACTTGGTGAAAAAAACATTCTAAGAGATCAGTGGAAAGATAATTTAACATCAATTGAAATACCTTCCTTCCTTCTGAACTTCCATTTGCGTATGAAAAATATTTCATTCAGAGCGATTCCCGATCATCCAGAAGCCATTCTTATGGAATTACCATTCACGATCGACACGGTGCGTGATAAAAATTTGTGTCATTTTAAATTGAAGCCATTCGACATAATAGTGATGGAGTTACTGTTAACCCTGCGTGCTTCCTCCTCAACTAAACATTCTCTCTTTCCAAACTACACACTGTAACTCCATAACACTGGTCGGGAAAACAGCGTGAATGGTAATTGAATTCCATCCGGAAGCTCGTAAAATACTCGCTAGCTCACTCTCTTAATCACAATTATTACAAACGACCCTTCTGCATCGTTGAAGGATTAGTGGTAACGGGGTAAAAGTGGCATAAGTGCCTGGTAGGAAATGGGTCTATTTTGTTCAAAATTTCACTAGTTGTTGTGCTCTAGATTATGCTTAATAATTCAAAAGCTTTACAGATTCAAAATTCATTTAAACCTGATACGGATTAGGTTTCGTCACACAGGTTTGGGAAGTAGGCGTTGCCTGGCAAGGACTTCAAAGTTCTCGTTCCGTAAAATAAGTGTTTTTCCAAATGTAAGAAATAATATACAATAGAAAAAATCGAAGTAGTCATCGTCTGAAGAATGACGTGTTTTTTTTCAAGGTGTTAAATTTTAAGTTAATGTCAAAAGTGAAATTTTTTAAAATAATAAGAATAATCATCATTATGCCGGTGAAGAATACCCTTAGTAAAGAATCCCAATTAGTGTCGAAGGATTCTTCCGGGCCATAATCACTGCCAACCGCCACGGTCAGTCCAACAAGCAGTCAACTAGTGTTAGCAGTTCGAGAGGCGGATCGTAGTTTCTTCTCAACGGATTGTAGCCATCGGTTCATCAGTACATTTGATTGAAGATATGATCGAAATTCGAAAAAATGATCGAAAAGAATAGGTGAACCAGTTGGAAAAAGGAAAAATTCACGAAGCCATTTAGGGAGAAAGATAAGTACCCTTACATTCAAGAAGTTTTAGTATCCTTTTAAAACGGTACGAGGTAATGTGTAACTTTTTTTTTTATTATATTCCAACAATCAAAATAGCTTAACTCTATAAATGGGGATGTTGGGGGGGTTGGACAGGGCATCGAACGATCCGAAAACTGATATACAATGGATTGTGGGTTCAAGCCAGCCGGAGTATCTCGGCAAATTTAGAATCATGAGTAGGTTACTTAAGTACCTTTTCAGAATTCTTAATTTGTTTCGAACAGTTGGAAGGGAGTGAGATGAGTCAAACCTGTCCCAAGCCAGTGGTAACGGACCCCTTGGTAGTGCTGCAATTATTGTTGATGAGTTAAGCATGAACAATATTTGAATGTACGATCGAGACTTCCCGTACCGCCTCGGGTCGGAAGACCTATCAGCCACTGGTGGGTTCAACTACATACATACATACATACATGTAAGAAATAATATACAATACAATTAATCGAACGTGGAATCCAGCTGATTTTAACTGCGAATGTGAGAATTATGCTTCAAAAATCTCGGTTGCAATAGGTAACAAAACTCTGTTCCTGCCAACTAAAGGTGCATTTACACCTCTTGCGTACGTGAAAATGGAAATACTTGTATTGTTCAAAACTGAACTGATATTCTTATTCAAAACCTTTAAAAATTGGTTTAATTCAATTCCCCCGATTTTCACTGCGGAATATTTTTTCCGCGTTCACTGTCATTCCGCTCGAAGTGTAGAAATTAGAAATTTAGAAATTTCCGAATTTTTTTCGCTTATGATGTCAAAATCCCCAAACACAATTTGATCCTTATGTTTTGTGGTTGTGTACTTCTTTTATCAACAAGGAGCACTTTTTAGCGTGCTCCTCGGTGCAATGCAAACTTACTGGTGGTACACGCTTCTTCTCTTTCTTTGTTCCTGACGTCTCTGTGTTCTCTACTCCAAAGTGGGCCCGGCCGGTTTATGTTTTCTCCTCGTTTCTCCAAACGGCTTCAGGCGTATTTAACCCGGTAGGCGCATTTAGGAATACTTTCCCCAACCAGATCGTTTTTCAAAACTTTCACCATTTTGGAAGTGTCGTAATAGTTGCACTGTTTTTGTTAAGTTTGTATACTTTTTGTGGCATCGCAAAATATTAGATGTTTTTTTATTAGTTGTTAACCCAGGTGGTAAATCCAATTTACGGATTGCATTCCAAGGCACGGCGAGCCACCGCGTCCCCCCAGTTTGCTACTCTGGGTCCATGGGTGCAATTGGACGACTCATGATACAATGCTAAGGAACACTGTACCCCCTACGCCATAAAGTCCACCTGGGGCCACTGACCTTTGTTCCCACCTCGAACTGTTTGACACACTTTGCTTCAATAGTGGGAGGTCATTTCGCGCTAGTGCGCTCCAAGGCAATACTCGTTTCCGAATCCTCAATCAGCATACCTCATTCTAACAAAACTCGATGCGCAATCCCTCCTCTGACGAGTTAGGACCCGACATCTCATCGTGTGAATGAGGTCCCCATACAGCGCAACTACTAACTTTGTGAATCCAGTCCAAGATCCAGAAACACAAAGCGAGTTGTCGACGACACTTTCTCTGTTCAAACACGCGGGTAGGAGGGGTAAGCCCCCTAAGCCACATGTAGGACTCAGACTCCTCCGAACTCACAAGTAGTGTTGACTTAAGTCACCACTCAGCGCAACTACCCGATCTTCAAGTCGGGCGCTTGACCACCCGAAGCGCAGATCGAGCTATAGAACGCCCTCATCAGGTCACACTCGCGGTTCAGGCGCATCAATTCCCGAAACGCGTGTCGAACCCTGACACCTCCGGCAGAATGTGCCTCTCGGACACTGACGTGTAAACACGTCACTAAGTGATCGGCCCACCATTGGCCACCACTTTGCGCATCTACTCATTTTGCGAATCGGGTCTATACTAAGGTTGCCAGAATTTTTTCCACTCCCATCCGGGCCTAGCAATTCCGGGCATTTTTTCAAAAAAACCTGGCAAAATCCGGGCATGGATTTCAATTTTTCAAATCCAAAAACCGGGCAAAAACCGGGCAAAATTTAGGTGTAATTATACATAAAAGCAAAAAAAAAAATAAATTAATATTTTATTAATGTAATTGCAGACTTCCAAAAACTTTTTGGAACACTTAAATATTCAAAGGTTTATAAAAGTAAGTCAGCGAAATTATTTGAAACAACCGTTGAAAATTTCCATACCGTTAATCGATTTTGCTGAAACTTACTCAAAAACTTTGATTTTTTTTTGGTTTCTTTGTGAAAATTGTGAAAAAATCCGGGCAATATCCGGACTTTTTTCACGATATCCGGGCAACCGGGCCGGACCGGACTTTATCGAAATTTTGCATCAAATATCCGGGCAAACCCGGATAAAACCGGGCAATCTGGCAAGCTTAGTCTATACCCACCGAAGCGCAAAACGAGTTGGCGATCGCTCTCCCTCCGGTCACGTCCGCATATCAGGGCCATGACCCCCCGAAAGCGTGTTGGACCTCCACGCACACACCCAAGTACTGGTACCTAAGTACCCGGGTGCACCACTTCTTCCGCGCGGGTTTGGCAGACCCGTCGACAGCCTCTAGTGGGTTTGGTGTAAATAGTTCTCTTGGCCGTACATCTGCAATACGCCGGACTTGCAGACACGTTTCCACTCTGCACCACGGGGAGGTATTTAAAACTACGTCGCAGAGCAAAATATTAGATGTATGTATGTATGTATGTATAGTTCCCCCATCGGTAGCAAGGTCCAGCCTATGTCTGTGTGGCTTGGCCTTCGAATTGCTTCTCAGGCTTCCACGGCCGATGGTTCGTCGAGGGAAGGCATCCAACCTTCAGAGATCTACAATGGTTGGCAATCCACTCCGCTTGCAATAGTCTCTTCAGATTTTCCCCAGATGCATTCCCTCTGAAATATATATTAATTTATGCAATGAAACACATCTTACCTGTCGGCAACTTATGGGATTCGAACCCAAAAGTTTTTCTTGCCGATACCGGGAATCGAACCCAGTACGCCTGGGTTACCAGACTCGCGCCAGTCTATCCACTGGACCACATCAGCGCTCTTGTGGCATCGCAAAATATTAGATATACACAAAATGGTCCGATAATTATGTTGGTTTTAAACAAAAACACGATTTAGCGTAAAATTTGCTTTTAATGCTCTTTGCAGCTTGATTCGCGTTCTTTGATAATTGAAAATTCTAAACTAAGCTGAAGGGTAAATTTCTAAACCATTTTGACCTATTTTCATGCGTTCCACTATTCGAAGGAAGCTCTGAAGTTATATAGGGTAGATACTCTAGATTTCGACAGGAGCTAGTTTTCGACAAATTTTCAATGAAAGGCTAAGCTTTCTATTTGGTGGCTTAAGCCAGCTATGTTCATATTTTTCTAATTTTTCTCTCCCACTTTAGTACACGTTGAATATATAAATTCTTCTTAATAAGATGTTGAATAGTAGTAAATCAATGATTCAAAAGTAACGTTCTAAATCACCTGTGCAATTCAATCGCATCGACCAGATAAGAATGATTATGAATCACGAAAAACTCCCCTTTTATTCGATTAAAAGCAACATAAAAGGAATCAACGGATGGATAAGGTTCTAAAATCAATCTTTTCGCTGATTTATTTTATATTTTTGCTAACATTTCATGTAATTTCAACTCTTTTTTGAGCTGTCGAAAACTAGCGCTGAAAATTCACCTAATAATCTATTTTTCGACACCCATCTTCATCCATGATTTTTTGCAGAATTTTTAAGTAACGTTTACATGAGTAAACTTGAACTTTTAGATTTGTATGGGAAAATTGAATATTTTGTACTGAAAAATCAACATCATTTTTGTTTCTTCTGTGGACCGAGCCAGCTGCTGGTTTTCGTGCCAAATTATAAATTTCCTAAAGGAAATTTTCCACTGAACATCTTTGTTGAAGATAGTAACTTCAGATCTTATTTGGCAAACAGTTAATAGCAGTTTTACAGGGGTATGTCTTTTCGCATTGATAAACAATAAATTCAATTGACACCACTGCTTGAAACTCGTGAGGTATTGCATAAAAAGTAGTAATGTAATACCTCGCTAGGCACCCAGCAGTGATGTCAATTTAATTTATTGTTTATCAATGCGAAATGACATACCCCTGTTAAACAGCTTATAACTTTTTTGCCTAATAAAATACGAAGTTACGGTCTGGGACAAAGTTGTTCAGCGGAAAGTTTCCTTTAGGAAATTTAGAAATTGGCACAAAAACCATCAGCTGACTCGGTTCCACAGAAGAAACAAAAAAGATGTTGATTTTTCAGTGCAAAATATGCGTTTTTCTCATACAAACCTTAAAGTTCAAATTTACTCATGTGAACGTTACTTAAAAATTCTGCAAAAAATCATGGATGAGTTTTGGACCAATACAAAGCTTTTTAGACCTCAGGGTTTAAGAAATTAAAAAATGACCTCAAATCGACTCAGTCTAATGTTTATACTGTTTCCATGGTGTAAAAAACGCCGTGAAGTAGACAAGCAAAACTATTATGCAAGTATTCATATTCCTGAGCTAACAAAGCAGGTGGAAATATGTTTGTCGAAAACTAAAACTTTTTGTGTCGAAAACTAAAATAGAATGTCGAAAAGTAGACCATCGAGAGGTTTTAGAAAAAGGATAATAAAACCGTTGTTTTGAAACTTTTCATCAAAAAAAAAGGTAGAAAAAAAGTCTGATTCATATAACCAATCTTATTTGAACTGAAAAACTTTATTAAATTAATTTATTTACATAGTTTTTCAGACAAAACTATCAAAAACTGTCGAAATCTAGGTATTTTACCCTAAAGCTAAATAAACTCACTTTGTTTTATTCAAGAACATAAATTCTTCCAACGCACCGAAACTTAGATCCGTTAAAAATACTGTGCTATTTTGAAGTAGGTGATTTTGAGGTGAACATCTCAAAGAGGTCCATTTCCAGGAAGAAATGATTGAAAAATGGGTTTCTGTATAAAGTAAGCTGCTTTCAGATGTTGTATAAGGTGTTTCATTATGTCTAAGCACGATGAACAGTCTGAACACAATTTAGGAGCAAGTTTTTTTTTTCACTTTTATGTTCTTCATAGTCTTCTTTAACAGTGAAAAAAAATTCCAGTCACTCGTATGCCAATGATCGGCTTCAGCACAGACTGATTTGCGATGATTTTGGGAGCTTTTTCCAATCTTTTACGAAGTTTTCTTTAGATTCTCCAGGCTTCCCATGTTTTCTAGAATACGATTTGGTAAGGGCCCAAAAAGTTTCAATCGGTTTCGCTTTTGAGGACAATTTGGTGGATTGGACTTTGTTGGTGAACCGTCACCATCGGCACTATCGGACGTAAATAGCTGTATTCATTGATTCGGTAGGCACGACAAAGCGTGCCACATGGCTTACCATTGCCTTTTTACCGATTTTTTTAGGTGAATATTGATGTCTGTGTCTGGTCAATACTTTGACCAACTCGAACATTCCCGGAAGTGTTTTGTAATCAAACTTGTAATAGATCGATGATAACGCACATCGCTTTTACACACAGCAGTTGATTAAATAATTTACAAGCTCTTGGTTTGACTCGGCTTTGGCTACATACTGAACTAAAGCATGACTTTTTGGTCCAAAGTTTTGTCCACCAGACCGATTTTCTGCCTAGATTTATTTAGTCTACAAGCTCCCTCTACATCGTAGCAGGCCATGACGGAATGGCAGCGCACGTGTTTTTTTCTCTTCGTCGGTGAAAATTATATTTTTGGATATTTTTGAAGTATAAATCGTTTAAAACCGTGAAACTTTGCGAATTGAATTGCCGGCCGATATTCCGCACAAGTGATAGTCAATAGTGATAAGGGAGCATCCATTAATTACGTAACGCTCCTAGGGGGGGGAGGGAGTAAGCTCGAGCGTTACGAATTGTGACATAGGGGAGGGGGGGAGGTATGCTCATCGTTACGTAACGATTTTTTCCTTCAAAATTTCGGTTTAATCGCAGCTATTATGATGTCATGCAATTTTTGCAGAATGATAAGCCCACCAGAATGCAGCTTAAAATTTGTAAGTTTCAACATGATTAAACTGGTTTGTAACCTTCCCTTTTTATGATTCTGAGATAGACTCCTTAAATTGTAATGGAGTATATTTTACATAATTGTTGATGATAACTCTCTGATAAAATAAAATGATTGTCTATTTAAAGTTGTTCTGTGCTTGATAACTGATGATCTACCTTGTTTAATTTATTTTGTTCAAGAAGCAAAAAAAATTAAACAAGGTAGATCATCAGTTATCAAGCACAGAACAACTTTAAATAGACAATCATTTTATTTTATCAGAGAGTTATCATCAATGAGTACTAAGAAGCGATTTGGATAGATATTAATTCCGTTTTGAAGAACGTTATAAATTTTATATTAAAATCTTTTCTAACCATCGAAAACCATTATTTAAAAACATGAAAAGATGGAGGGGGAGGGGGTAATTATCAGCGTTACGTAATTTTCATAGGGATGTACGTCCAAGCGTGACGATTTGTGACATACGGGGAGGAGGGGGTCAAAAAAGTGCATTTTTTGCGTTACGTAATTTATGGATGCCGCCTAATGCCTTCCTTGGGAGAGTGAATATAACGAACCTCAAGCACAACAGTGCGAGAAATTATCAGGAGCTGACTAGAAAAAACAAAACTACAGAAATGCACTGTCCTACATTCAGTGAGTTCGTTCCATGATATTTACATATATTTTAAATAAAATTGAAACAAATGTTGGTTCATGAAGTTTGCACCTTTTCATTTGGCATTTTGCTTCTTGAATCTTCTATCTTGGTTTATTTACCTCTATGAAAAATTTCCACTTGCATTTGAAGGAAAACGGTGGTCAATGTAGTGATTTGATTTCAGTTTTCATCGGAGGAGAAGATTCATATTGGGATATTGTGAAATGTGAAGCAGTAAACCCTTTTGAATCAAGAATTCAATCAAATTTGTTTTGATTCAAGAAGCAAAAATTCTTATACACATCCCAAAATAAGACGAAATGAACACGGATTGTATATTTTTTCTTCGATGGAACACGCAATTATTTTGGTAATTCGATACCTTCCGAGAGACGCAATGCTTAAAATGTTTGTATTGAGCATTTTACCATTTTAAGAAACGTTAACACGTTGGTAGTTTAGTCTTAGTTATAGATATGAGATTGGAATTTTGGATTTTTTTTTCCACATGTCTTTTGGCAGTCGATTTTGGAATTTGGTTTTGGCACATTTCGTTTTCCGTTGGTTTATTTTTTTCTGTAAATTTTTAAGCTGTTTTGTTTTCAACTGGAGCTGCGACGGCAATTTTAACAGTTATCCTATCAAGATAACGCCGAGCTCATGGGACACTTTTACGGTTAAACTGCAACAAGTGCTGAACGACAGCTAACAGCGAGGACGTCCTGTGTTGGTCTAATGATTTCCTAACTACTGTTGGTTGGTTCGAAAGGAGGAGCAAAACATTGATGATGGATTATGGAAGCTTTAATCCCTGTGACTTCACGGCTCTTCGCTGTAAGAAAACACAAGCGATGTAAGCGATGTGGAAAATATGCTTAGATATAGTTTCTTTTTGAAGACATTTTGCTTGTGGGGGAGTGAGCAGCATAGTAGATACTTGTGTTATCCACCCCCACCATGTAGAGAGTATAGAAAAGATGACATCGATCGGATATCGCGTGTTTGTACTGCTGTGGCTCAATTGACCCTTGGAAAGTCCGGGGATAATCCGATGAACCTGACGGGCAAAACCGGAGCAAGGGTAGCCCCGGTTTACACTTGCAAATTGTTCCGAATGGAAGCATCCAGGTATTGAAGGTTTTTTTTTATCGTTCGATGGTTTGTAAGGATTCACGGTATTGATCGGTTTTTAAGATTTTCAATAGAATTTTTACTTTAAAGTTTATTAAAGATGTATGAACCATTTTTAGCTGCTTTTGGGATTTTATGAACCAAAACCCAAAGTTCCGACGTAAAAAAAATTGAAGAACTCTCAGAGGAACTTGATGATGATGACGATGATGATAACGACGAGGACACGAAAATACCGGGAATAAGCCATAATATTGTAGACCTTTCGTGGAGCACGTTCCTGTGCCAAGAGGGACGAAACTTGAAAGGGCTAAAAGTGTTTTCCCTTGTTTTGGGTTTTATTTTCGTTGATCCGTAGCAGAGGGTTCTGGGTTCGTAGCTGGAAAAAGTTTACCGAAGTAAATTGTTCGGTAGGTTCATTTCTAAATTACTGCGTGCTGCTGTCTATTTTTGTGATAATTTTTCTTCAACTAATAAAGTTATTTTTTCTCAACTTTTCTCTTCCCAGATTCCTCGAACTGAAGCAACGAAGTCTCAAATATCAAAACATAACAATCATCCATCGAGCTAAATTTGAACAAAAATACTGCCTATTCTCAAAGGGACCACCGTTTTGTAGTACCATTTTTGGTAGGACCCTTTTTTTTAAGTCAGAAGAACACTAACTTTCCGTCAAAATTGCGGCCCCAGCAGCGGCTGCAGCGGTCGTGGTGGCCAGACCGATCAAAATGCGACTGAAAAGTGCCGGCAAAAGTTTTCGCCGGCACAAGGCCAAACACGCTCAGGATTTTCCCCAGCCATGGTAAGTTTCCTAAGAGAAATATGATTTTTTAAGCAAACAAATTAAGTCACTTGCAGCAAGGCTTGGTTCACCGTTACCCGTTTCTGGTTGCAAAAAAGATGGATGTGGGAATGGTTTTTGAGAAGAATGACCGTTATGATAAATTCCCGGAAAAAATGAATGGATTTGGGAATCAATTTTATTCCTATGGAAAAAGGTTTTCAGTGAAAAATGAATGCAAAACACAAAAAAGCTAAATTGAGCAAAATGATTAAAAAGATTCCAAAAAGTGCAAAAAGGCGGAACAGACAGAGCAGAATATAAAAAACTAAGAAATTGAAAAGACCAAAACGACAAAGAGAGTAAAAAACTAAAAATATTTGAAAGACCAATAAAATATGTAGAAAAAATAAAAAAAAATGTAGAAAAAATAAAAAAAAATGTAGAAAAAATAAAAAAAAATGACAAAAATGAATGATAAACACAAAAATGACAAAAATGACAAAAATGACAAAAATGACAAAAATGACAAAAATGACAAAAATGACAAAAATGACAAAAATGACAAAAATGACAAAAATGACAAAAATGACAAAAATGACAAAAATGACAAAAATGACAAAAATGACAAAAATGACAAAAATGACAAAAATGACAAAAATGACAAAAATGACAAAAATGACAAAAATGACAAAAATGACTAAAATGACAAAAATGACAAAAATGACAAAAATGACAAAAATGGCAAAAATGACAAAAATGACAAAAATGACAAAAATGACAAAAATGACAAAAATGACAAAAATGACTAAAATGACAAAAATGACAAAAATGACAAAAATGACAAAAATGACAAAAATGACAAAAATGACAAAAATGACAAAAATGACAAAAATGACAAAAATGACAAAAATGACAAAAATGACAAAAATGACAAAAATGACAAAAATGATAAAAATGACAAAAATGACAAAAAAGACAAAAAGGACAAAAATGACAAAAATGACAAAAATGACAAAAAATGACGAAAATGACGAAAATGACGTAAATGAAAAAAAAGACAAAAATGACAAAAATGACAAAAATGACTAAAATGACTAAAATGACAAAAATGACAAAAATGATAAAAATGACAAAAATGACAAAAATGACAAAAATGACAAAAATGACAAAAATGACAAAAATGACAAAAATGACAAAAATGACAAAAATTACAAAAATTACAAAAATGACAAAAATGACAAAAATGACAAAAATGACAAAAATGACAAAAATGACCAAAATGACAAAAATGACAAAAATGACAAAAGTGACAAAAATGACAAAAATGACAAAAATGACAAAAATGACAAAAATGACAAAAATGACAAAAATGACAAAAATGACAAAAATGACAAAAATGACAAAAATGACAAAAATGACAAAAATGACAAAAATGACAAAAATGACAAAAATGACAAAAATGACAAAAATGACAAAAATGACAAAAATGACAAAAATGACAAAAATGACAAAAATGACTAAAATGACAAAAATGACAAAAATGACAAAAATGACAAAAATGACAAAAATGACAAAAATGACAAAAATGACAAAAATGACAAAAATGACAAAAATGACAAAAATGACAAAAATGACAAAAATGACAAAAATGACAAAAATGACAAAAATGACAAAAATGACAAAAATGACAAAATTGACAAAAATGACAAAAATGACAAAAATGACAAAAATGACAAAAATGACAAAAATGACAAAAATGACAAAAATGACAAAAATGACAAAAATGACAAAAATGACAAAAATGACAAAAATGACAAAAATGACAAAAATGACAAAAATGACAAAAATGACAAAAATGACAAAAATGACAAAAATGACAAAAATGACAAAAATGACAAAAATGACAAAAATGACAAAAATGACAAAAATGACAAAAATGACAAAAATGACAAAAATGACAAAAATGACAAAAATAACAAAAATGACAAAAATGACAAAAATGACAAAAATGACAAAAATGACAAAAATGACAAAAATGACAAAAATGACAAAAATGACAAAAATGACAAAAATGACAAAAATGACAAAAATGACAAAAATGACAAAAATGACAAAAATGACAAAAATGACGAAAATGACAAAAATGACAAAAAATGACAAAAATGACAAAAATGAAAAAATAACAAAAATGACAAAAATGACAAAAATGACAAAAATGACAAAAATGACAAAAATGAGAAAAAAGGACAAAAATGACAAAAATGACAAAAATGACAAAAATGACAAAAATGACAAAAATGACAAAAATGACAAAAATGACAAAAATGACAAAAATGACAAAAATGACAAAAATGACAAAAATGACAAAAATGACAAAAATGACAAAAATGACAAAAATGACAAAAATGACAAAAATGACAAAAATGACAAAAATGACAAAAATGACAAAAACGACAAAAATGACAAAAATGACAAAAATGACAAAAATGACAAAAATGACAAAAATGACAAAAATGACAAAAATGACAAAAATGACAAAAATGACAAAAATGACAAAAATGACAAAAATGACAAAAATGACAAAAATGACAAAAATGACAAAAATGACAAAAATGACAAAAATGACAAAAATGACAAAAATGACAAAAATGACAAAAATGACAAAAATGACAAAAATGACAAGAATGACGAAAATGACAAAAAAACAAACAGAATGACCAAAATGACAAAAATGACAGTAATAACAATAACAACAAAAATGACCAAAATGACAAAAATGACAAAAATGACAAAAATGACAAAAATGACAAAAATGACAAAAATGACAAAAATGACAAAAATGACAAAAATGACAAAAATGACAAAAATGACAAAAATAACAAAAATGACATAAATGACAAAAATGACAAAAATGACAAAAATGACAAAAATGACAAAAATGACAAAAATGACAAAAATGACAAAAATGACAAAAATGACAAAAATGACAAAAATGACAAAAATGACCAAAATGACAAAAATGACAAAAATGACAAAAATGACAAAAATGACAAAAATGACAAAAATGACAAAAATGACAAAAATGACAAAAATGACAAAAATGACAAAAATGACAAAAATGACAAAAATGACTAAAATGACTAAAATGACTAAAATGACTAAAATGACTAAAATGACTAAAATGACAAAAATGACAAAAATGACAAAAATGACAAAAATGACAAAAATGACAATAATGACAAAAATGACAAAAATGACAAAAATGACAAAAATGACAAAAATGACAAAAATGACAAAAATGACAAAAATGACAAAAATGACAAAAATGACAAAAATGAAAAAAATCACAAAAATGACAAAAATGACAAAAATGACAAAAATGACAAAAATGACAAAAATGACAAAAATGACAAAAATGACAAAAATGACAAAAATGACAAAAATGACAAAATTGACAAAAATGACAAAAATGACAAAAATGACAAAAATGACAAAAATGAAAAAATGACAAAAATGACAAAAATGACAAAAATGACAAAAATTACAAAAATTACAAAAATTACAAAAATTACAAAAATTACAAAAATTACAAAAATTACAAAAATTACAAAAAAGACACGAATGACAAAAATGACAAAAATGACAAATTTGACAAACATGACAAACATGGCAAAAATGACAAAAATAACAGAATGACAAAAATGACAAAAATGACTATAGTCACAATAACAACAAAAATGACAAAAATGGCAAAAATGACAAAAATGACAAAAATGACAAAAATGACAAAACTGACAAAAAATGACAAAAATGACATCAATGACAAAAATGACAAAAATGACAAAAATGACAAAAATGACAAAAAGACAAAAATGACAAAAATGACTAAAATGACAAAAATGATAAAAATGACAAACATGACAAAAATGACAAAAATGACAAAAATGACAAAAATGACAAAAATGACAAAAATGACAAAAATGACAAAAATGACAAAAATGACAAAAATGACAAAAATGACAAAAATGACAAAAATGACAAAAATGACAAAAATGACAAAAATGACAAAAATGACAAAAATGACAAAAATGACAAAAATGACAAAAATGACAAAAATGACAAAAATGACGAAATTGACAAAGCTGACAAAAATGACAAAAATGACAAAAATGACAAAAATGACAAATATGACAAAAATGACAAAAATGACACAAATGTTAAAAATGACAAGTTACAAAAATGACAAAAATCACAAAAATGACAAAAATGACAAAAATGACAAGAATGACAAAAATGACAAAAATGACAAAAATGACAAAAATGACAAAAATGACAAAAATGACAAAAATGACAAAAATGACAAAAATGACAAAAATGACAAAAATGACAAAAATGACAAAAATGACAAAAATGACAAAAATGACAAAAATGACAAAAATGACAAAAATGACAAAAATGACAAAAATGACAAAAATGACAAAAATGACAAAAATGACAAAAATGACAAAAATGACAAAAATGACAAAAATGACAAAAATGACAAAAATGACAAAAATGACAAAAATGACAAAAATGACAAAAATGACAATAATGACAAAAATGACAAAAATGACAAAAATGACAAAAATGACAAAAATGACAAAAATGACAAAAATGACAAAAATGACAAAAATGACAAAAATGACAAAAATGACAAAAATGACAAAAATGACAAAAATGACAAAAATGACAAAAATGACAAAAATGACAAAAATGACAAAAATGACAAAAATGACAAAAATGACAAAAATGACAAAAATGACAAAAATGACAAAAATGACAAAAATGACAAAAATGACAAAAATGACAAAAATGACAAAAATGACAAAAATGACAAAAATGACAAAAATGACAAAAATGACAAAAATTACAAAAATTACAAAAATGACAAAAATTACAAAAATTACAAAAATGACAAAAATTACAAAAAAGACAAGAATGACAAAAATGACAAAAATGACAAATTTGACAAACATGGCAAAAATGACAAAAATAACAGAATGATAAAAATGACAAAAATGACTATGATCACAATAACAACAAAAATGACAAAAATGGCAAAAATGACAAAAATGACAAAAATGACAAAACTGACAAAAAATGACAAAAATGACAAAAATGACAAAAATGACAAAACTGACAAAAATGACAAAAAGACAAAAATGACAAAAATGACTAAAATGACAAAAATGATAAAAATGACAAACATGACAAAAATGACAAAAATGACAAAAATGACAAAAATGACAAAAATGACAAAAATGACAAAAATGACAAAAATGACAAAAATGACAAAAATGACGAAATTGACAAAGCTGACAAAAATGACAAAAATGACAAAAATGACAAAAATGACAAAAATGACAAAAATGACAAAAATGACAAAAATGACAAAAATGACAAAAATGACAAAAATGACAAATATGACAAAAATGACAAAAATGACACAAATGTTAAAAATGACAGAAGTTACAAAAATGACAAAAATCACAAAAATGACAAAAATGACAAGAATGACAAAAATGACAAAAATGACAAAAATGACAAAAATGACAAAAATGACAAAAATGACAAAAATGACAAAAATGACAAAAATGACAAAAATGACAAAAATGACAAAAATGACAAAAATGACAAAAATGACAAAAATGACAAAAATGACAAAAATGACAAAAATGACAAAAATGACAAAAATGACAAAAATGACAAAAATGACAAAAATGACAAAAATTACAAAAATTACAAAAATGACAAAAATTATACAATGACAAAGTTACAATTTGGCAAAATTGACAAAAAACAAACAATGAATTAAATATGACACAAAAATAATTTAAAATGACACAAAAATTGTATAAAAATGACATATAAATTGCACAAAAATGTTTAAAAAATGACACAAAAATGACTTTAAACTGGATTAAAATGTTCATACTTCTTTGCGGTGAATATATCTGGTCATAGACTGATCTAGTCTTATCATTTTATTAAAATTGATTTATAAAATCGAGGTTTTGCAAAAAAAAAAAGAAATACTGGATTCCCACTTACCTAATTATTTTTCAAAATGTCATCTTAGGGAGCAAATTGTTTTACCCCGCTAGATGAATGAAAAACAAACTCCTGTGCTGTGGGTGTTAAACATATTACTTATCTTTATTGCTATCGTTATCCGATGCTCGAATATCGCTATAGAGCTATGGGTGGTATTTAGCACCCGGACGCGTTTTTTTTCGTTTCAACATAACGGAAACAGAGAAGACTTCCATCAGTCAGTCGGTCGTTTGCTGATTCGATGATGGGTGGCAGCACTGATGCACCATCAGCGATAATACAATAGGTTATGATGTGTGTTGATAGAAGTAATGAGCCATCGATGGGTGGCAGGCAGCAGTTCTGTTTCTGTATACATACGGGAGAAATAATGCAATTAAACTGGCCATAACAAAGTCATTTGACACCATCCATCGGACGCGGCGATAAAATAGAGATGACACAAGGTCGCTATCGGGATTGGTCGTGTGAATTCTATTGTTTTCTATTGACAGATGACAGAACAATGCAAAATGATGGGTAAATTCTATGCATTTCAAATCAATTGAGCAACGTGAAAATAGTTCCCTTTTTGGCGAAACATTTTAACTCTGTCTCTCTTGTTCGAAGCGCCAAGCTCTTACAAACATTCTCCCAACAAAATCTCATGAGTTGTTTTTTTCCAATGACATATGATATTCTAATAGGCAAAATTCAAATTCGTGTACCATCATTCTACATTGATTAAAATTTGTCTTCTTCCTCTCATCAGCTGGAATGGAATGAAATGGATACGCGCACCGATGAATGGTGGAATGTGCGTTATTCGTGACTTGTCATGTTAACAGGCTCCGCTAATCCATGGTATGCACTAACAGTTGGACTAATCTTCTCTCATTCGCGTTTGATTCGCGAGTGGGTGGAGAAAGAACTAGAGCGACGATAAAAGAATAGACCCATCTTCTGTTGTAGCCAAAACGACAAACAACAGCAGCATGATAGTTGGAATGGTAGGGTTTTCGAAACATTTTGCCCTTACTAATTAAATTTTGTGGGTGAACTTGGAATTCTGTTTGGTGAAAATTTATTACAGTTGAAAATATTTAATTTTCGTTCTTTTTGATTTAAAGAAAAAAAAAGAGGAAATCCTCAATAAATTCAATAAATTTAGCTTTGGTTAGACTTCTACCAAAATAAATGTTGGGCATGTTATAGAGCTCAGTTGGCAAGTCTTAACCGTTATTCGTGAGTTTGAGCCCAAGAGTAAGTATCAAATCCAGCTGAAGCGAATAACTTCATCAATGACTGTTCGCCAACTGCATTCTTGAAACAAAATCACGAATAACACAAAGATGTTCAAACGAGAAAAAAAATCACAATCGTAACAGTTCCCTCAGTTTACGGCATCAAAAGTTACATCATTCTCACGGGTGACCATATTGAAGATCTTTTTTATTTAGAAAAGACTACAGAAACGTACCGAAGTTAGGGTTAGTGACCCTATTGAGTTTATCTTCAAATCAATTCTAAATTCAATGTAAATCAAGTTGAAAACCCTTTTTTTACTTTTTTTGCAGAAACACGTCGGCAAATTTTTAATCATATTTTGGGCTTCCAAAAATCATTGACAAAAGTATCAAAGTTGAAAATAATTGAAAATGCCTAGGCTTTTTTTAAGATTAATAAATCCAGTCAACCGAATCAGACCGGTCAATTCCCAAATTCTCAAAATCCGGGGATTTCCAAGTAAAATTAGGAAATCTGGCAAGCTCAACAACCTAGCTTGAATCTTTTTTAGTCCTAAAATACCGAATAATTTAAATATGTGATTTCGTTGGACTTCAGTACTGCTTCTTCTATAGTGAAACAGATAGCTCGATTAGTGGAAGGCAATCTGAGAAATAAGAGTGAATTAGAAAAGCTGTCCAAGCCTAAGACTTTTGCTTCTCATCAAATTTTTCAAGTGTCTCACTAAACATTCTTAAGATACTGTGCTTAAGGATTAAAAAGTTTCATCACAGAAGTTTATTATGCTCTTTGAAAACATTAACTACCTCAATAATTATTTTTCAAAGCACAGGTATAAGCTTTAAAATTGTGATCTTAAATTAGCTTTATTTTTTTCTGACCAAATGTTCTTAAGATAGCGCATCTTTGCAGTTGTTTGCTGAAAAAAATAATGATACGGTCTCATTGATAGTTCAAAACAGTGTCAACTGTTTCTTGTTTCAAAGCCGTAAAAAAAATCAAAATAAAAGTGAGCTTGCTTCATTATGAATTGAATTACAATTGCCTGTATTTAATTTATTTATTATGTACAGTGTCGGACAATAGAATAGGACCGCTCTAATGCAGAATATTCAAATCACCTTTAAACTGCCAATTCAAATATAATAATATGCGACACCTAGCGGCAAGCACTTATTGTAGTATGCCAACTTTGTATACTGCACGTTTGTTGCAATCACAGCAACCAGTTTGTTCTACTACTCGACCAGAAAGCTGTCAAAGGGTGAAGAAAGCCGCGTCATAAAATAAGTCCAGCTCATCGGTTCGGCTGTTCCGGCATTTTCAGCGCTCTAGATTTGAAGAAAAGGTGTTGTTTTCGGTGTTGTTTGTCTATTTTCGTGTCCTGGTAAGTATTTCCTATAAAATTAATCATGAAAATCATGAAAACAAACAAAAAAATAAAGATTTCCTTCCTCCTACTCTGTTTTCAGCGAAAAAGCGATGGGTCGGGCACAGCATTGCACGGAGGTCCAGCGAGCGATCATCCGGAATCTGTACAAGGCTGGCAAAAGCCAACGCGAGATTGCTGACTACTTAGAAAGGTCGAAAACTTTCGTTTTCAACGCGCTTCACAGCACCGACAAACGGGAACTGGCCGGCCGCCTCCGCAAAACGACGCCGAAGGACGATTCGGCAATCAAACGGGCCTCGCAAAAGGATCCTTTCAAAGCGTCCAAGCAGATCAGAGACGAGCTGAACTTATCTGTGAGTTCCCGGACAGTTCAGCGACGGTTGGCGGAGAAGGGACTAGGAGGAAAAAGTCCCCGGAAGGTGCCGATGCTGACGCAGAAGCACTTGAAGGCGCGGCTGAAGTATGCGAAGGACCACTTCGATTGGGTCGGCCCGGAAAAGGAGAAATTATGGAGAAATGTGCTGTGGTCGGATGAGACCAAAGTGAACCTCATCGGCTCGGACGGAAAGAGTTGGGTCCATCGCCCGCTCAGTTGTGCGTATATCCCCCAGTATACCAATAAAACATTCAAACATGGAGGAGGTAGCATCATGGTGTGGGGATGCTTTTCTTGGTACGGGGTGGGTCCCTTGTACTGGATCGACCGGATTATGGACCAGCACCTCTACGCCCAGATACTTCGGGAAGTAATGCTGCCACACGCCGAGTGGGAGATGCCCCTAAAGTGGCAGTTCCAGCAGGACAACGACCCCAAACATACCACTAAAACGGTTAAAAAGTGGTTCCAGGATAATAAGGTAGACATTATGGAGTGGCCAGCACAGTCCCCTGATCTCAATCCCATAGAGAACCTATGGGAAATAGTTAAACTTAAGGTGTACACCGAAAAATCAAAAAACAAGCAGCAGCTGTGAGAGAGAATCCAGGCGGTGTGGTACGCTATCCCGGGGAGAACGTGCCAAAAGCTGGTGGAGTCGATGCCGAGCCGGGTGCGAGAAGTGTTATAAGGGTTATACCACCAAGTACTAACCCTGCAAATCGATCACGGTATGAATTTCCTCTTTGTTTTAATTTTTTTAAACCATGAATTCTAAAGCGGTCCTGTTTTATGTCGCGTTATTTTAGTCAGTAAGTATGCTTAAAACGCATTTCTAAATAAAGGACAATTGTTTTAACTACGGATGATTTTAATTTCTTCGAAGAATGGAATTTACAATTTGTAAATGGTTTGATGCACTTAAATGGAAATTTTTTTCTCAAAGTTTTGTCACTTTATGTTTTGGATTGAGCTGTGGTCCTATTCTATTGTCCGACACTGTATTGGATTCCAGATCTTTTTTCATACTTATGTAGCATTTTCTTCATGCTTTTAAGAAAAATACGGATAAAATTATTTTTCATGGTTTCGAAAGAATTCTCGAATTTGTCCTGAAACACGGCTCATTAGGCGGCGCACACCTTTTTCGTCCCTCATTTAAGCTATCTTATTCCACCAGGTCTTCATCATTGATATCTTTGACAACCTTTGCCTTGAGTCTCCTCTTCATGATTGCCCTGTATTTCTCGATAGGACGGAACTGGGAGGGTTAAGGTTTTTCGGAACAAACTGGACCCCTTTCTCTGCATACCATTCTTGAACGTTTTTGCTGTAATGACAGCTGGCCAAATTTGACCAAAACATCACGGGAGGGTCGTGAGATTGAATGCACGGTAAAATTCAGTTTTGGAGACAATTATTTGTAACGAAAACTTTGGTTTTTTTTTACCTTAGCTGCAAATGCCATGCCAAATCATAAATTTTCGTGCAAATTTGTCGGCAAAAACAATTTCAAATTTGGCTGGAACATTAGCCCAAGCCGTTGCCAAATAAAATTTTTGACCTGGGGCGATTTCCCCGAAGTCAGCTTTGACATAGGTTTCATTTTTATTATTTATTTATTTATTTATTATAATTGAATTCATCGAACATAAATGTTTAAATGAAAAGGTTTAGTTACAATCAAATTAGTAAAACAATTTGGACTGACGAATTCGACGAATAAATCGGCTGGATGATTCTTCGAACTGATGCAGGTGCTCAGCATCCTGAAACATACGCATCATTGCACTGAGTGGTTCATTGTAGCCATACGATGTTCGGTGGATTTGATGTGACAGCAACGAATTAAATCGCAGAGTTCTCGATGGGGCACTGAGGTTTATCATCCTTAGAAGATTTGGCGATTGAACTTCTCCATTTATAATCTTAACAACGAAAGAAGCCTGTTGAGTATTTCGGCGACATTCGAGGGTTTCGAGACCCAAAAGCTGACACCGATCTGAATATGCTGGAAGATCTTCGGGATGACGCCAAGGCAGGTGTCGCAAGGCGAATCTGACAAACCGCTTCTGTACACGTTCAATCCTCAAGATCCAACTTAGTTGATACGGAGCCCAAACTACAGCAGCATGCTCAGTTATAGATCTGACGAGGGCGCAGTACAGTGATTTTAAGCACAAAGGATCTTTGAATTCACGTGACACTTTGGTGATGAAGCCGAGCTGACGATTCGCTTTGTTGATAACTGAAGAGCGTTGACTGTTGAAAGTGAGCTGCGCATCAAGGATCACGCCAAGATCATCCACTTCAAAGACCCTTTTCAAAAACTGGCTGCCGATACTATAGTCATAAGGGATCGGTGTCTTATTCCGGTGAAAAGTTATCACAGAGCATTTTGAAACACTGACTGTAAGTTTGTTCAGTCTACACCATTCATCAAACTGGTTCAGCAGAGATTGGAGATTTGTCTGTGGTTTCATCGTCCGTCAGAAGACACCCGTCTAACTTAGTCAGCACTTGGTCGTATAGCTTCCGAGCACGGATTTTGGCCACACTATTCTGTTTTATGGTCCGATTTGGCTGTTTACTAGCTCTATACGACTTGATTCCTTCCCGGAGTCGAATTCTCCTCACGGTGCTATGGGCAGCACAGGATTTTCTGGCCAAATAACGGTCCGACAGATTGGAATTCCTCTTAATCGTCTTCAAAATCTCACCACGCGGCTTCCGGTCGACAGTTCCACTCCGACGATTAGCTTGAGGCTTCCGAATCGTCTTCAATGTTTCCTTATACCGTTTGATAACGCGCTACTTTGATTTTCATTACTCGCCGAAATGCCAAAAAAATAGAAATATATCCTAGCAAAGAGCAAAATAAGATGTGTGAAACCATATTTTCAAAAATATATTTTTGAAGTTATTGCTAAAAAAAACCATAAGTGTTCGGTAGCAGACAACTACCCTCTGTACTTGGTTTAGATTGTTTACCAGTTAATTGACATAGTCCAAAAATAACTGGTTTCACCAGTTAGTACCTACGATTTAGCGATTGGCATTAAGTAAGAAAATTAAGTGACTAAAATTGAGTAGACTATGTTACCGATTTGCACATCATTACCACAAGTTGAAATTTATTAATCATTTCGTTATGTTATTTTCTTGTCAAATGTCTTTGAAATCTTGACGCCGGTTTAAAAAACCCTGGCTCCTGCCCATTTGCATCCATGAGGTCTGTTCTAGCGAAGAAGTTATTGCCAACCCGCCTGAGATAGTCCGTAACTATAACGTTCTGAATAAACTTGAGGTAGGACTCGCAGCAGTTTTCACACATTTGGTAGAGACGAGACAGCACAGCAGCAGCAGCATGACGAACTGCTGTTGTGAGGAGCAGAGCGTATCGTATGGAGATGATCTCTGGTTGATCCGCCGTCCGTCGTCATTTCGACGTTGATGGGCGAAGAAGATGACCGATGGCGATTCTACTATGCATAGTGGCCTCCTCTCGGGTTTCATATGTGAGATATAAACTAAACGTACGTAGTGTACCTAGTATCTACCTAGTAGAAAGAGAGTGGATTTCCATAATTTTATATTGGCCCGGCTCTCCTTCTCATGGTTGTGTTTCGTGGTTGGTCGTCGGAAAACTCTCGATCATCATCATCAACAACAAGAGCAACAGCAATAATAGTAACACTAGCTGTGTGCCGTTGTAGTAGCTCAGCCAGCCAGTTTTTCGGTTTAGCACGTTACGGATTCAGTCTGGTCAGTAGCGCGAATCCATTCGTACGTATTCGGCAAGCAAGCACACACGGTATCTTTCACACGGAATCTGGGAACCGAAATTTCCGAGCGTTGGTGGAGTGTTAATTCGACAAACTCTGACATATCGAAGGGAGGGACCTGTGTTTAGATTACCTATCTGTGTTTTCCCTCGCTTTCTGGTGTTATTTTCTTACGACCTTTCTCCTGGAGGCCTGGTTCGGGGAAAATCGGCAATCGGCGAGTGATGAAAAACAACACGATCGGCCCACGGATTGATTGATTGATGTTTTGATTGGCAATATCCTTTGGATTTCTGCAGTGTGGTAAATTTACACACTACGAGTGAATTACGCACGCTGCGTCGTTGAGTGATTTATGGATGGGGTATCCCTGACACGGGGGAAACGACTAGAGGTGGAAATGTATTCGTTTGGAATATTATTTTGCGATGATTTCGAGATGCAGTGGCCTTTGCGAAAGTTACTTCTTGGGCATTACGACAGGCGAGGGCCAATCACAGTGAAATCAGTGACCTGGTGGTGAAGAGAGAATAATTCGGAAAAAATGCCAGTGCTAAGGCAGTGATACTTTTTTTTTTAAGTTAACCAGTGGTGTCGAAATTCTAGAAAGTCAGGGGAAAACTTGGGAGAAAATTGTTCGAAGTGTTATGTTGCAATTTAAAACTAGCTTCTTATGTGTTCTTTGCGAGACTGGTGATGCCAAGAATTCTGGGTTCTAGTCTTGAAATCGGCAGTAGTTTTTGGAGATTTTTTCACGATCGATTACAACTCTGAACTGCTTCTCTCTACGCTATTTTTGGTTGAACTTTCCACACACAGTTTGCTATTTTTCCATTTTTATTGATTTTCAGTTTGCATTCCAATTATTAAATGGAAATGCCTTCAATTTAATTCTGAAGTAAATCAACGACAGTGTCTTCCTTCATTTTAAAATATTTGCAAATATGACACTGCTAAGTATTAAACTTGTAAATTTTTATGTTGAAACCACTCAAACAAAACCATGGCTCTAAGACAGGTTCGAAACCAATAAATATAAGTTGCGAATGCACTATTACATTTCAGAATCTTACATTATCATCAAAAACCATTTGTGATGAAAACAGACTTAGATTTGGAATAAAAATCTAATTCCAAACGCGTTTCCATGATTTACTCTTAAAAACTTTTTTCATTGAACAGATAGAGTCAAATTTGTTCTACATCATATAGCGATTCGTGAGCGCGTTATGATTTTTCTTATATTAAAATGTTAGGGTATTGCGAAAAAACAGTAAACTAATATTTTTCTTAACACGGGTTGATATTGCTTCATTTTCGTTATACGGTTTCTTTACACGGTTCTCACGAATTAACACGGTTTCTGAGAAAAAATAATATGAAACCGTTCCAAAAAGACCTTGGTGTATACTTGGTTTAACTTTTTTTTTATGAATTCATATGAGAGTACATATATCTGAAAGCGTTCTTTAGTTACAAGGATTTTTTTTCCCCAAAAACTCTCATGACGGCATTAAAATATCAAATATTTGATAGTGAAGTTTGTAAATTTTGAAAAAAGACATACATCGTCTTAGCCGAATTTGTTTAAAAGTTGAATAAACGTGGACAACTTAAGATTAACATTTTACTTAGCCCAAAATTAACATACATTTCAAGGGGGTTTCCCTTTGTAAGGGAACTTCAACATTTCTCGTGGAAAATTAGAATTATTTATTGTCTAGCTCTTGGCTCAGTTAATTGAAATGCTTCAATAACACTAGTTTACAGCATTTTTGAACTCAGTAAACTGAAGGTCATTTCCAATGTGAAATCGGGCGCTGAATCCGAAAATGAAATTCAAAAAAATCTTCGTAGAACCGTTTTTAAGTTATGCTCCAAATATGAAATTTCGAACAAATTAAAAAAGTTCTTGTACTTAGATTAAAATATCTTGGACGGCATAACAGTAATTTGAAATCCCTCTTTTGCATATTGAAGGTGAATAAGTTTTCTATCGATCATCTGCACACTGTTTTTGCGTTTGACCAACAGTATTGCTAATATGAGTGACTTTATGAGAAAAAAAAATTATAAAAAACGCATTTTTTTAGAGAAAATTTTGTTTCAACGAAAGTTTTAGACTCGATGGTAGCATTTAAAAAATCTGAATTTATTTTGCGCTTGAATGCCAATTTAAAACAAAGATTTCGAGTGGTTATTTATCAAAATCGGTTCAAAATTGAAGAAGTTATGGCTACTTTACCATAACTGAAATTTTTGGAGTTTTTAATAATTTAACGCAACGCAGTACATTTATCATAGTATAGGAAGAATGAAACATGATAAATCTCACTCGCTCCAAGTCAAAATTATTTATTAGCTTACCAGAAGGTCACATGCCAAGTTTCAGGAAGATCTGACAATAGGGAGGGTTTGCTTAAGTCTCAAACGTGAATAAAATTTTGAGGTATACTGGAAGGATTATTTTTTATGGTTAAATTTCTTAAAGCCTAAGTTGAGAAAAATATTTCACCCGAAGACTGTAACTCGATTGGATTTGAAACAGAAAAGTTATTGCGGTTCAAATATTGTATTTTGGTCGAAAATTGTCGTATAAAACACAATGCGTAAAAAGTATACTGAATGAGGCCTAGATGTGACCCAGATTGATATTTTGCCGATCGAATCAAAACCATATACATAAACGATTTTCAAAATTAAAACTATTTTGATTCCGCGTGATTTAAAGCAGCAAATGTTGTCTGAGAAGTATGAACTCAATACATACTTATGCATAAGAAATAATCGTATGACTCTTTGCAGACGTTTGAAAAAAAATAAAGAAAATGGGAAGAGATACATACAATTTTATAATCCAATACGCCAAGGAGGTGAGTTTTGATTCATATCGATAATAGAAAAAAGAATTAGATGTTTTCGACAGAAATAAATAGAAAACATTTTTTAAACATGTACAAATGAACTCAACTGAAAATGTATCAAGCGCCTTTAATTTTTTAGAACTACAAAAAACTATGAAAATGAACAGACACATGAACAGAACAAGAGCCTGTCCTTTAAAGTGGATTATATAGGATTCATGATTATTTAAAGGCCGAATGCAAAAATTTTTTGAATTTTTGCCAGCATAAGTTCAAGTTTTCTTTGCTAATCTACTTTACTTACTTCCAAAACTCATCCAAGATTTTTTGTAAAATATTTAAGTAACGTTTACATGAGTAAATTTGAACTTTTAGGTTTGTATGGGAAAATTGAATATTTTGTACTAAAAATCAACATCATTTTTCTTTCTTCGGTGGAACCGATCCAGCTGACTGTTTTTGTGAAAATTTTTAAAATTCTTAAGGGAAATTTTCCGCTGAACAACAAGATCGTAACTTCGTATCTTATTAAGCAAAAAAGTTATTAGCTGTTTAACAGAGGTATGTCTTTTTGCGATGATAAACGACAAATTTAATTGACATCACTGCTGGAGCCTTGCAAAATATTGCAAGAAAAGTAGTCATGCAATACCTCGTTAGGCGCCCTGCAGGGATGTCAATTGAATTTATTGTTTATCAATGCGAAAAGACATACTTCTGATATACAGCTAATAACTGTTTTGCCTAATAAGATACGAAGTTACGGTCTTGGACAAAGTTGTTCAGCGGAAAATTTCCCTTAGGAATTTTATTAATTGGCACAAAAACTGTCAGCTGGCTCGGTTCCACAGAAGAAACAAAAATGATGTTGATTTTTCAGTACAAAATATTCAATTTTTCCATACAAACCCAAAAGTTCAAATTTACTCATGTAAACGTTACTTAAACATTCTACAAAAAATCGTGGATGAGTTTTGGACCAAGACGAAGCTTTTAAGACCCCAGGGTTTGAGAAATTCAAAAATGACCCCAAATCGACTCAGTCTAATGTATACTTATTCAAACTGCTTCGAAGGGTGAGGATGGTGAACAGAAAGCTGTTTTTTTCTAATGTTTTTTATTTCTCCAGCTCTTAAAAAATATACCACCCAAAGCTTATTGGGAGCTGAAAGCGCTGCGTTAAGCATAATATTAGGCAAAAAACTCGAGAATTGTACCGATATCTAAAATTCTATTTCCATTAAGTTTATGCGCAATGAATTCCAATAAATGAGAAAATTTTGATGTCGATTTCAACCTTTAAGTGAACTCGAACGAAGCGTAATAAATCAACTAAATGGTATACAATAAATGAAACATGGAACCAATTTAGAATTTTTGAGGATCTGGGTAAATGGACATACTGTTCCAGCTGAGAAGAATGCTGAGTATTAACGTCTTTAATGGAGAAGAATTCCGTACTATAAATTACGCTTACTTATACGTCTCAATACTATGAAATAAGTCAAATTGAACTAAAAATCGTGTTTCCAAATGTTCCTAAATCTAACGTGGAAATGTCAAATTGAAAAAAAAACAAATCTCAATATTCCATTTACTTATCGATGTGAATAATCAGCATACATTGTATTCAATTTCATGGTACGTTTCGTCAAATTCGACGCTCATGTTCCTTATTCTGCTGAAAAAATCTTGTCACTGGCGTGGTCAACCAGATTCATTCAGCATAATTCCTTGCGACAGTCTTCGATCTTAAAAATGGCAAACCTCTTGCTTGAGAGATAAAAAAAACCAAACGATTACAAAAAAATTGAAGACACGTAAAACCCAAAACGAAACGGACCGAACCAGTCGAGTTATTAATAGATCCTCGTTATTTGGGATGGGACTACGACTGCCTGGCCGGTTGGACATTTGTAAATTTTCAACCAGCAAGAGAAAGAATTGAAATAAATTGTGCCGATTGCGGGAGGGAGTTTCCCACCTTTTGGTCGTCGTCGTGGTCATCTGTCTGGTGGAAATCGGTGAATGAAGCTGCGGGTGAAGTGGAAAAGTTTTTCTCCCTCCCTTCCCCATCATAGGAAAATGATTGTTCAGCAACATGTGTTCACAATTTTTGGCAGAGCGCGCGGTTCTGTATTCGCCGATTCGGTGAATTTGTTCTGGACTTCTCTCGGACTGGACCCGGAATCCGGGAACAGAAAATGGCCATCTTCCGTTGCTCGTTTTTTTTGTTTACGAACGGCATTCAGCGAAACTTTTGCTGAAGCCTATCATGTTTTTTTTACATCCTCCGAAATAGGTTTGTGTGTTAGGCCATAAAATTATTATATTGCTTCGATGAGTCGGAACTTAATTGGGGAAATTTGGTGGTGATTTGATGAAGCTGTCAATAAGGGCAGATATTTGTTTTTGTTGGCAGATATCGATGATAGACTGACTCTAAACATGCATGACAGAATATAAGGTTAAAATTTTCACCTCTTATAATAATTTGAGCTGTGCTTATCAGTTAATTTATCCAAAGTTACATTATATCTGAGCTTGGGAACTCACAGTTATGAGCCAAAAATGACAAAAATAACAAAAATGACAAAAATGACAAAAATGACAAAAATGACAAAAATGACAAAAATGACAAAAATGACAAAAATGACAAAAATGACAAAAATGACAAAAATGACAAAAATGACAAAAATGACAAAAATGACAAAAGTGACAAAAATGACAAAAATGACAAAAATGACAAAAATGACAAAAATGACAAAAATGACAAAAATGACAAAAATGACAAAAATGACGAAAATGACAAAAATGACAAAAATGACAAAAATGACAAAAATGACAAAAATGACAAAAATGACAAAAATGACAAAAATGACAAAAATGACAAAAATGACAAAAATGACAAAAATGACAAAAATGACAAAAATGACAAAAATGACAAAAATGACAAAAATGACAAAAATGACAAAAATGACAAAAATGACAAAAATGACAAAAATGACAAAAATGACAAAAATGACAAAAATGACAAAAATGACAAAAATGACAAAAATGACAAAAATGACAAAAATGACAAAAATGACAAAAATGACAAAAATGACAAAAATGACAAAAATGACAAAAATGACAAAAATGACAAAAATGACAAAAATGACAAAAATGACAAAAGTGACAAAAATGACAAAAATGACAAAAATGACAAAAATGACAAAAATGACAAAAATGACAAAAATGACAAAAATGACGAAAATGACAAAAATGACAAAAATGACAAAAATGACAAAAATGACAAAAATGACAAAAATGACAAAAATGACAAAAATGACAAAAATGACAAAAATGACAAAAATGACAAAAATGACAAAAATGACAAAAATGACAAAAATGACAAAAATGACAAAAATGACAAAAATGACAAAAATGACAAAAATGACAAAAATGACAAAAATGACAAAAATGACAAAAATGACAAAAATGACAAAAATGACAAAAATGACAAAAATGACAAAAATGACAAAAATGACAAAAATGACAAAAATGACAAAAATGACAAAAATGACAAAAATGACAAAAATGACAAAAATGACAAAAATGACAAAAATGACAAAAATGACAAAAATGACAAAAATGACAAAAATGACAAAAATGACAAAAATGACAAAAATGACAAAAATGACAAAAATGACAAAAATGACAAAAATGACAAAAATGACAAAAATGACAAAAATGACAAAAATGACAAAAATGACAAAAATGACAAAAATGACAAAAAATGACAAAAATGACAAAAATGACAAAAATGACAAAAATGACAAAAATGACAAAAATGACAAAAATGACAAAAATGACAAAAATGACAAAAATGACAAAAATGACAAAAATGACAAGAATGACAAAAATGACAAAAATGACAAAAATGACAAAAATGGCAAAAATGACAAAAATGACAAAAATGACAAAAATGACAAAAATGACAAAAATGACAAAAATGACAAAAATGACAAAAATGACAAAAATGACAAAAATGACAAAAATGACAAAAATGACAAAAATGACAAAAATGACAAAAATGACAAAAATGACAAAAATGACAAAAATGACAAAAATGACAAAAAATGACAAAAATGACAAAAATTATAACAGTGACAAAATCTCAATTGTGACAAAAAGACTAAATGGCACAAACTATTTTTTTTTTCTTTCAATTTTCAACGGTCGCCATGTAAGAAGCAAATCTATTTTATTTAGGCCTTTTGGTTCGATTGCTGAATTTTCATTCCAGATATAAATGGCACTAACATCATCAAAATTGGTTTTCCAGTTTTCTGCCCACTGAGCTACACTCTCAAAAAGTCGTCTCCGAACGCTATGATTTCATTCGATGGCTCCTTCCTCGCTCCATTAAGATTTTATCAACGGAAAGCGAACAACAAAACGTCAAGTTTCCTTTCGTCACGCGACGCAGGCAAGGTATCGAAGGCTTGGAAGTGCCGGTAACCACGCTATTAACTGTTGCATCTAGAACTTTTTCGTTCTGATGTAGTAAGAAACTTCGTAGAAGTTGGTTTTAATAATAATTTCATATCAGCAAAAATCTGTTGACTATGTTGACAATTGTAGAGAGTTACTCAGAATATACATATGTCTTATGCTGACATATGGTAGTTTTTAAGATTTTGAAACTTATGAATTATTTTGTCATTTTTTATGCTAACACCTCAAGAATGGATTTTTAGTATTCCTGGGTTCTGTGCCAGTGAGTTTAATTTTTTTTTCAAACTCATTTGCATTTACCTTATCGCTGTGGCCTGTGGGCTTTTTTTAAATACTGAGTGCAATAAAATGAATAACACTTAAATTCGACAGAAATAATTTCTACAGTGCCTGAATAACACTTTGGAATCAATAAGCATTTTTTCACATATTTATGTCAGGAACATTTCTTTACGCATTTCGCAATAGAATTCCAGTACATATATCATTCGATGACGGGTAAAGGAACCCAAGTCTCAATTTTTAGACGGTTATAAATATCACTAGAATTTCAAGTTCAAAATATTCAAACCGAAATAAAAAAAAAGAAACATATTTACTTTTTGAAGAAAACATCTGTCACTCAGAGATCAGAGCATCTACCCTAAAAAAACGACGCTTTTCCCACACCACGTCAGTGACATAATTCGCTTACCATGGGAAGGCTGGTGGCTGCTGATGGGATTTGAATCATCAACTAACGGGGGGCTCAATGAAGTTCCACGAGCGGTGCGTGTTTGGTGCCACCAGCAGCAACTTTACTATTGATCAATCAACTTTCGTCGACTTTTCTCCACCCCTCGGTGTTTTACTTCGCAAGATTCTTTAGACGAGCGAGGAAATGACTTTATGGTTTCCATCAAACCGACTAATCACTTCGTCAAGACACAGGACCTGCCTCGGGTAGCTGTTGCTCATTTATGGTTTCGCTTCCCGAGGAAAAGGATCTTAGAAACTTTGTGCTCTTTTCTAGATAGTGCTTTGCTGGATAAATCCTCTGAAAATCTGCCGAAAAGACTAAACCGGTAGTGTAGATTAGTGTCCAGGTGTTCGTGGGTTCTTTTCATCTTAACCCGTGGTGAAAAGATGGACATGCTGGATAAGATGAACCCGTTCCGGCGGCGTCGAACTGGGGCTTCAGCTGGGGCCGATGGGGATTCCAGTCCTCCGGTTGCGGGAACTAGTCTTCCCAATCCGACCATAACCCTATCGCGGGCAAATCCTTCGGAAGCAACCCTTTCGAGTGGGGGTTCTTCGGTGGGAACGGGACTGCACAGTAACGGTAACGGTGAACCAAGTGGATCTGATAAGGCCAAGAAGAAATCCAAGCGCTCACGTACTATTTCGGTTGTCCCCATCAGCGAGGTGACGGAGGCATCCCTGGAGCTATGGCGCACCCTGCCGCCCAAGATCCGGCAGGACCCCAGTATGGTGTCCTTCCAGCAGGTGGAACTGGAGCATGCCCGGCTGCACGGTGAGTACACTTTGAACCAACTGTAAACAAACTATAGATATATGTGAAAACCTACTGATAAAAAACTGTAAGAATGTGATTGCAGTTCTTAAACGTTAAGTATTATATTTTTAATCCGAAAAATAAGTTCAAATCGGATTTTTGTCAATATGTCATGTACCGTCTTACGCATACATGGAGAAATATCTGCGTGAATTTTGAGATATTTGTATAAAATCATTAATTAAAACAAATGTAAGAATATACTAAACACGCTCGTAAAAATTACACGCTTAATTACACATTGGACTACTGTTTTCTACATAACATTAAGTGCTAACTGTCTGATATGGAGGCGCATGGCTTGTAGAAATAATTAGGTATCATTATAATAAGCCTCAGTTGAAGCTTAAGCTCATACTCATGATAGCTGTAACTGATCATCAGATGACAAATTTTAATGATAAATTTGAATCTTCAAGGTGACATTCTTAAAAAAAAACTACCAATATTTTGATAAACACCAGTTACAAACTGGTAAATATTTCACACGATGTGTAGTTATTCTACGTTTTCGATTGCTTCAAAATTCCTCGCTAAAAATAAAACAAGAATTCCCATCTTTAATTTGCACCTTTGTAATGATACACCAAAGTCATTATGTGTTAATATTGCTACCCCTTTAGGTAGGAATCTCAAATCGTCTGACCACTGACTCTTCACTTTTTGTTTGATGGTTTTTTTTTCAATGTTTTCAACTTTATCCCTAAAATATTACTTTTGAACGCTTTCGTCATATTTTTCTCAAACTAATCGCTAATTGCCTTGATCCAATAAAATCCAAGTTCTTATGGTTAGTCAATCAAGATTGACAAAAACGAATTAAAAATGATTTTCCGTAAAAGACTCAAAAGTAGTTTAGCTTAGCTTAGCTAAGCTGTGATTGACTACACTCCACCTTAAATCATTGAGTTCGAAATGCTTCATTTACAGTTTTTTTTTAAACCGATTCTAGAAGAACTTCGTATTTTTGACATTTGTTTTCGACTATACATTTCGAAATCCATGATCGCTGGCGTGGCTAAGCAGAACAACTTCCACGTCGCCCATGATTGCTACTCCGTGATTAATCGAGGCCATCAATTTTGCACAAAATCCAAAAGAATGGTGCCAGGAATTAGCAGCCATTCTCATTGTACAAAACTGATGCTCTCCCTTTTTTATATGATTTTTATGATTAATAACGGCGCCGGCCATGTCCTAGTAGTCAATGGAGAAAAGGGAAGGATTGTTATTTAAATAGTAAGATGCTCTTTAAGTTCAACTAGTAACCTCTCGCTCCTGCATAATAAAAAAAAATTAAATAGTCAGAACCAGAGTAAAGTTAGTATCACCAACTATGGTAACCGTGTATACGCCTGCGAATCCATATTCAAGTATTCAAGGAAAGGGTTGTGTTAATTGGTGAAAGGTAGAGATCAGGATCAATTTTGGTAAATGGCGTGATAATGATTTTTTTACATCTCCTATGCACCTAGACATTTCCTAAGGAAACTCCTATTTCTATGAGGTATTTGATAAACATACAATAAAAATGAATCGAGTAAAATATTGAAGGAAAATCAATACCATCCAACTTTTTTCCTTGATAAACTAGCCCTTTTCCCTAACCGGATCTCTGTTGAAGCAAAGAGTTTACAAAAGGGCTTTAATGATTGAAGACGGAAAGCATCTTAAAATGCAAATGAATTATATTGTAATATTTATCTACAAATTTCTATGATTAATGTCTTTTTCAAAACTCTTGGATTCTTTTCTCTTTCCTTTGCCTCACATTTTAGAAGGCTTAAGAGCTTGAATGCTTAAAGAGCACAAAATAATGTTTTGAATAATCAATACTTTTAAATACATTTTTGATTTTTCTTTCTTCTACCATCAATTTAAGTTAATATCATAGTAAATTCATAGTAACCGTTTCAAATTTGGAAATGTAAATATTTCAAATTACAAAACCAAACATGTTTAGCAAAAAAAGGAACTCGTTTTATTAAACAAAATTACAATATTTACTTAGAAAAACAGGTACTGATCTTAAAATATCGAGGTTCAGAGTTCATCTACTGCAATCCAACAGCACTTTGAGAACAAAACAGTTCAAGAAGTACAAGCCCCTTTGGTTTGTCCACTTCCACTAACTTCACACTGGATAACGACTGACGTTTATTGCACTCTACTTAAATAATCCACCGATATAAAAGAGTTTACTGCGCTGTCAAAATTATTGAAACTTTGCCCTTAAACACGAAGGAAAAATAAATTTGGAAAAATCACGAAGCAAAACAAGACCGCGGAAAAATATGCAACCGCACTCGAGCAAGGCCAACTTTGTTCCCGTAAGAGACTCAAAAGTGGTTTGCGAAGTTATTAGACATAGTTGTGCAACCTGTATACACATCTCAGGTGGCGATGGAAATCCCGTGCTAAGTGTTAGTAAAAGTTTTTTTTTGTAAACATTGAAACCATGACAATTCGTGACGTCAATTGCATTTCCAAACAAACAACCAACAGCGAAAACTATAGAGAAAAAAATCATTGCCAACTGCTGTTTACAATTCTCGCCTAGGATACATAAACATCCTGGCAAGTGACGTAGGCTTTGTTTACCGTTTTACTTCTTGAATAACGAGTTCTGTATTAGTGTGCGTGTTTCTTCATCACCTTCTTTCCACCACATTGATAGTTGTGTACTTAGTCTTACACTCGAACCAAAAATTTGTTTGGAAGCCCACTTCATCACTTCAGTCTTACTGAAAAATGTACTAATAAGCGTTTTTTATATGATTTTGGATAATTTATAAAATATCTAAAAGTATCGTTGAAAAAGCTACACAATCATCAAAAATTTATGGTTTCAGTAAAACATCCTTGGTGCATCCGTGTCGTGTATCTTGTAGATAGCTATACCCAAGTAACACACAAAATTCAGATTGGTTTTATAATTTTTGAACGCTAGTTTATAAAGGACGTATAATGTCTATTATTGGTTTAAAAATCATTTAATAATAACCATTTTACAACTAGTCTCTAGGACATCTACACGCCCATTATATATCCAACTTATATAACAACATTAAACTTTTGAGATTTGATTTTTATTAGGCACTTTGAGTGTCCTATAAAACATTTTTATATTTGAAAAGATAAAGGATTTGAAAATGTTTAATTATACCTTCCTATGAACCTGTTCAGATTTATAAAAGCCCTTTCAAACCAATTCCTAGTATTCGTGTTCTTATACGGTCATTACAAGTGGCTTAGGTTTTAAACATGCAAATAAATAACTTTTTGTGGCGTCTATAAACCGTTTATAAGGAACTCAAACTTCTATACGCTGTAAAAGTTTTATAAAAGTTATTCGGTCGAATAATTGGCTTACAACAGTCAGTCGTCTCTCAATCGACCATAATGTCAACAATGGAAGGTTTTCTGTGGAAAAATCTGTAATTTCGCATCATCTGGGAACAATAAAGGGCGAAATTCATCTTTCCAATATTTTTCAACTCAATAAAAAAATTATAAATGATTTAAAAATTTGTCTTTTAATTATCCGCCAAACATATTCAAATCGAAAAGGTTTTATAAATGCTTCAAAGAAACTCATTAAGCCTGACTCAGTTTTGAAGGAAA
Source organism: Uranotaenia lowii (assembly GCF_029784155.1). Taxonomy (NCBI): domain Eukaryota; kingdom Metazoa; phylum Arthropoda; class Insecta; order Diptera; family Culicidae; genus Uranotaenia; species Uranotaenia lowii. The sequence goes on along the minus strand of NC_073692.1, from coordinate 44,471,336 downwards.
GACTTACAGAATGTTATATAACTTTGTCGGTTTATAGAATACCATTCAAGCTTGCTTTTCAAATTTCACTCACGTTTATAAGACAAAAAGGTTATTTAAAAGAAAAATAGTTTTATTAGCAGTTTTTAGAAAGAAAAATCGTTTTTTAAAAGTTCAATTACGACTTTTATTAATTTCATATATTAGCGCCATTTGTTAGACAAAAAATGGTGAATTTATAAATGAGACCTTTCTATTTTAGAGATTAACCTTTATACCCTAACCCACGCATTATAAATATGGATATCCTTATTGCTGAGATAATGTTTTAAAATTTATTTACAATCCAAAAGATGATTCAATAGTTGAAGCAATATTTATTCGATCAATTTAATCGGTTTTTTATTGTTTAAAAGAACGATTAACAGCAGGCCCACAATTTTTTTCAAATTTTCTCATACTTATTTGCGGTAAATTTGAAAGCGCAAGTAAATAAATAGCAGGTATTGAGCATTCCAGCTTAGAAAATAGCATTGAATTACCTAAAGAATTAAGATATCCTTTTAAGATTTTAAGATATAAGATTCAATTGTTTTGTAAATTATTATTGAAAACCCAATTCCGGAGCAGAATTATTTGTAGATGAAAATAATATAATAAATAGGTTTTATAAGCGAAATTCACACAGAACTCTGAAAGTTGATTTGGATTGGCAAGGTTTTATTATTTGCTCTGCAGAACCTACTGCAGAAGGGCCTTTTTGTGCTACTAAGCGTTGTATTGCAGTTTTATAGATCCTTACATAACCGGACGAGGTTTTATAGCTTTAATTTATAGTTGGTATAGAGTCCCTAATAAAACCTAAATTGTTACTTGGGTAGACTGTAGATAGCTTCATACTTTTATTTACGTTTATTCCAGATTTTCATGATATATCCAGTCAAATCTGCCCAGAATGCCCAGATATTGTTCAAAACTTCCCGGTTTTATCCAAATCATAAATAAAAAAAACTCAATTTCACTTTGAAAATTTTAAAATTTTCTGTTCAAAAGCGATTTATAAAAAAAAACTAAATAAACAACTTTTTTTTAAATCCTTAGATACGATCTCAACACAACTGCTGTAATTCAATGAAAACTTTGAATTTCAAGTTATTTTCCTTAACTTACCTTTTTTCTGTTTTTTGCCTTAATTTGGTTTGATTTCTCATTTTTAACTTTTTTTTTCAAAAAATCCTTAATTGCCCGATCGTGTGGTAGAAAGTATTGTTTGCTTATGTTTGGTTTTATACATCTATTCTGAAGATATCTTGCTCAAATTCGAATTTCATCTAATAAGTAATTTCAAATTGAAGATTCACAGGAACTTACGAAAAATCATCTGATGTTCTTTCAAATATCGGTGACGTTTTAAAAATCCGGGAGACCCCTACTTGAAAAAGATCTTGTGATCATCATCTGGTAATATAATCTGGTTGAAAATAATAGCCTTCAATACATGAGAGAGCATGGCCGTAGGAACGGGGGGGGGGGGTTTTGGGGTTTTAACCCCCCCCCATGAGGGTCCAAAAATGCAAGCGAGGTATTCTACTCTACACTCAAAATTTGAAATTCATAATCAAATTTTGATAATAGAGCAAAGATATTCAAGAGTAACTATCTGAACTAAAAACTAGTACCAACCAAAATCCATTCCAAGTTCAAAATTCTGCTACAGTTTTTCAAAATTTTCTCACTTGTTCATAGAATAAGGTTGTCAGATTTTTTTCAGCACGTATGCCGGCCGGACAAATCCGGGCTGTTTTATATAAAAACCGGCAAAATCTGGGTATTAGATTTCAAAATTGTCGACCAAATCCAGGCAAAACCGGTCAATTTTGGTCAAAACCTAAGAATTGCTCATCAAAAATTTAGAAAAAAAAAACTTAAAAACCTTTCATGATGATTTTCCAATGAAATCTGGGCAACCGGGTCCGGCCGGACTTTTTGCAAATTTATTATTAAATATCCGGGCCAATCCGTTTAAAACCGGGCAATTTGGCAACCTTATCATAGAAATAAGGTCTTAATATTAAATTTTAAATTAAACCCATTTTGGAGGTTCTGGTGAATTAAGATTAAACCAACAATACAGAATTTAAATAAAAGATTCATGAATGAGGGCTCTAAGATTTGGCTCATGAAATTCTGATCTGGAATTAAGTTTCGGATATCGTATTTTTTGTATGTTTTGGAAATCGTATAGAAATTCGGAAACAGATTTGAAGTTAATTTTTTGAATTTAGGTTTAGTATTCAGAAGAAGATTTAGCTTGTGAATGAGTTTTTCAACCAACATAAAATTGTTCAGAATTTCAAGAGAACATAAACATAAAAATTTGCTTGTCAATTCAATTTCCAGATTTCATTGTTTTTAATCAAAATAAATTTGTACACACAATTCAGCTGAAAATCACAAATTTTAGTTTTTTTTTTCTAAATTTTGATTCATGCAAAATATCCCAAATTATATTAAAAAAAAATCATCCACAGGATTTTTAGTATGGAATTGATTTCTTATGAAAAATATTGCCTGTTTAAGAAACATGTACCTGATCTTCACCAAAAAAAATCTGCAGATTGTATTTTATTTTCTCTTTTTTTTTATTTATATTGCAGCTTGCTTTAAGCCAAATTTCAAATTAAAATCATAAATTTAGTTCAATTTTGCATCAAGCAAGTTTGATTCGAACTTTTTTTTTATCTCTTATTGTTTTTATTCGAAAATTTTAATTATTTTCATCAAAGGTTAGAATCTTGGAGTTTGCAAAAGAGTTTAGAAGATTGGTCTTGTTTGATTTGATTTTAAGAGAAATTGAAGGCTACCCTAAAAAGAGCTTATTTTATGCTCAAATAAACTAACTTTGATCTACCAGACTTTTAAACAAATTTTAAAAAAATTTACCATCGATGAAAGCAAATTTCATATTTTATTTCTTGAGGTTTCATTTAAAATAATTTAGCTCACCCTTTAGGTTAAAAACCACTTTTCTAAAGTTACTTTTTTTAAGGTTTTCTAAGCCATCCTTGTGGCATTCGTGTCTTCTCTTAAGTTACAATTTCATACAAAAACTATTAATGAGTACTTAAAAATGAATAATCATATAGTTACAAACATAATTTGTTTTAATTTTTTTTATTCGTGTGTTTTAGACAAAAAATCATAGGTGAAAATAAGTCATCAAAACCCCCCCCCATGAGTCGGTTCTTCCTACGGCCCTGTGAGAGAGTGATATAGGTCTAAATACCGAGCCAATTTTCTGACATGTTTATTTACACTTATCTTTAAACACATCATTACCATCAAGTAATTTCAAGAAATGAATTTACCGTTGAAATTCATTTCTTGAACAGATAATGTTACTTGAAAAAAATTTCCATGGGCCTTCGCGTATCTTTCAAAACCACAATTTGTACCAGTATCAGGCACGGAGTAGACTTCGAAGCAAATATAATCGTACTCAGAGTGCACTTCGTCGCAATACAAAAAAGCTCTGGAAATTTGTAAACTTCAAACGGAAAGAGTCTGGGCCTCCAGCTGTACTCCAATTAAATGATCGTATTGCCATGTCAACTGACGAAAAATGCAATTTTTTGCGACGCACTTCGTCGGTTTTTTTTTTCAGTCGAATCGCCTACCGCTGGCCAATTGAACGCCGCTGTAACACGATTGCCCATTGATGTGCTGGATCTGAATGTTTTTGCTGTAAGCGAGGAAATGGTTCTAGAGGCAATAATTAATCTGAAAAACTTCACGACATCCGGACAGGATGGCATACCGGTATATTTCCTAAAATTTCCAGTGTACAAAAAAGGTGAAAAAATAAGATGTTTTTAACTACCGTGGTTTTAGTTTATTGATTAGATCCTAGGCTTCAGCCCTTTATCTTATTCTATAATATAAATGACACTTAATAACTACAGTAATTGTTAATTTGTTGAAGAGCACTGCACAATTCTACTTTTGATTTGTTCTCTGGACATGCTTAGTTGAATAATATCGACGTTTGTGTTGTAAAATGCCATTATTCGGTACATTGGTTCGTTTCTGGCGTAATTCTGGATGCGATTAGCTAGTTGAAACGGCCTTACGCTTCGTAAACTACTGCGGCTTTCGTACGGAGATATACAAGATAATAAATACGGCGAGTAATATCTTCCACAGATTAAGTCCTTTAGAAACAGTGCGTCGATCGATTTTCTTCGGGTTTCCAGCGTGTACAAACCTACCAGCATGCACAAGACTCGATACTCCGGCATTTCTGCTTGCCACCCAAGGTTTCTCAAAGCGTATTTCAAGAACTTCTCCTGAACTCTCTCTAGTCTGTTGTTGTGTATGTTGTAGTACGGTCGCCACACAATGCCGGCATATTCAATGACAGTCCTAACTAATCCAGTGTGGATAGAAACAATCGTGTTGGGATTATCCAGCTCGTGACAGATTCTACTAACCATTCCGAACATAGAATTGGCCTTTGCTACAACTTTTTCGATGTGTTTTGAAAAAGTTAACTCCGCGTCCAACTCCACTCCTAAGTCTTTTACTGAGCTTTGCCGAGCAATGATGAAATCGTTTTCTAAGCGGTATTCATAAGTGATATTGCTTATTTTCCGGGAAAATGTTATCACGTTGCATTTCGAGGAATTGATCTTCAGGCCAAATCTACTGCAGCACTCTGTGAATCTGTGCAAGGCGTTTTGCAGAGTCACGCAATCCTTCGGGTGACGAATAGGCAAAAACATTTTCAAATCATCGGCATAAACCAGCGCGAACACATCAGTCAGCACTTCAGGAAATTCGTTCATAACAGCGATGAAAAGAAGGGTCCCAAGTGACTCCCTTGTGGAACACCACTGTTGACCGACAAAGTACTAGATCTCACGTTCTCCAGTTTGACGTATTGCGTTCTTTCGATCAGGTACGAACGAATGCATTGGAGACAGGATCCGGTTATTCCATTCTTGCATAATACCGACAGTAGAGCGTTTATATTGATTACATCAAAGGCTTTGGACATGTCAGTGTATACTGCGTCAACTTGAAAACCTTGCATCATCCACTGCGAGGTTCTCGACACAAACTCTGTTAGGTTCGTTACGGTTGAGCGTTTCTTGAGAAAACCATGTTGAACATCCGAAGTCTTCGTTTCAATCCACGGGTAAATCTTATCGTATACAATACTCTCGAAAAGTTTGGGTATTGCAGAGAGAATTGCAACACCACGATAGTTTTCTACGGTGAGCCTGGAACCGTTCTTGTGTATCGGTATAACATGCGAGATTTTCCAAAACTTCGGAAATAAACCGGCACGAATCGATGAAGTAAAGAGGAATTGTAAGGGCTCTTCGATTCCACTCACACATTTCTTTAAAAATGAGTTTGGTATTCCATCAGGGCCACAACTTTTCAATTCGTCAAGCGTTAAAATCTTTCGTCGTATATCAGTTGCCACTATGGTGAATTCGGGTAAAATTTCTACTGGTGATTGGCGTTCTTGTTCTATTTCTGCGTTGCTCAAACGATACACGCTGTGAAAGTATTCGGCAAAGAGCTCGGATGCATCTTCCAAAGATTCTGCTTTGTTGTTTTTGTAAGAAACATTTTTTGGTATCAAGTTAGACTTACGTTTCGAGTTGACATATTTCCAAAATCGTTTTGGTTCAGATTGTATATTTTGTTGAAGTTCGTTCAAATAGCTGCATTGTTGGGCTCTATGCAAACTATTGAATAAATTAGCCGCTGTTCGGTATGCTGTTTCATCAAGCTCAGATTTACTTCTGCGGAATTTGTTATGCTTCTTTCGCTTGTCTTTAAGTAGGCAGATAGTGTCGCTGTCAAACCATTCCGGGTATTTAGAGCGAGACGATTTTACTCTGATGGTTTTACAGTGATTGAGTAATATTCCAAAAACCACGGTGTAAAACGACAAAACATTGGAATCCAGGGCATTTCCTATTGAGCGATCATTTTCGCGAATGTTGTCGAAAATCCCTAGGCTATTTAAGAAATCCAACATAGATCGTATACTCGAACTAGTAGTTTCGGGAATATCTTCGTTATGTAGAAAAACCGTATTCCATTCCACTTCCAAAAGAGCTTGAGAAACAGCTTCTACGTCAAAGTTTTTCATATCAATCGTTACTTTACTTTCCTGAGCTGACAGTGCATCTGCATATTGAAGAATATTTAGACATATGTACGTTTATCCCCATGGCCTTGTGATGCACCTCATGCTGAATTATAGGTAAAATCTCATCAACATGACAACTTCATTCGTCATTAGTGAATATAAGATCAAGAAACCGGTTATTATGATTAGCGATTCCACAAACTTGCCGCAAATCGAAGGCGGCCATATCGTCGATAATAATCGATTCTTCAGGCAAACGGACGTTGTTTGGCAGAAAGTGAAGATCACTAGCTTTATCTCGATACCAAGTGGTATTCTTCAAGTTGAAATCACCAATTATGATCACTTTGCTGTCGGGTGATATACTTTTAAACAAAGAACCCACATTTGCAGTATGGGAAACGTGTCTTTGATAGCCTGAGGCTGGAGGTATGTAGCTACAGCATATGAAAATCTTGATTTTGTCTATGACTCGTTTAACTGTGACTTCTTCATTGCAATTTGATTCATTGATCAGAGTGTCACATCGCTAGCTGCCTGCTCGAAAGTATTTGAGAGGATTGTCAACAATGTCATGTTTTCGGCTTGCCGGAACTTGAACTTCAAACTTGATGGTATTTAAATCCTTTTGCATATCAAATATGGATGCCGGCAAAAAAAATCGCGGTGATATACCTATACCGAAATTTCTGCAGCATTTAATTCTGTAAACCACGATATTTTTCTGAAAAAAAATTGCATCGACTGGGGTTTTCCGAACGATTGTGTGCGTGGATCAGAAGCTACCTAAAAGATCGTCGATAGGCTGTGAAAATAGGTTGAGCTGAATCCTCTGACTCCATTCCATAGTCTGGGGTACCCCAAGGCAGCAATTTGGGTCCATTGTTGTTTATGCTGTTTTGTAACGATATCAACTTGTTGCTCATATGATGTAGAGTTCTCCTGTATGCAGACGACTCAAAAATATTTTTAGTCATAAACAGTAAAGCTGACTGTTATGAATTTCAACGCTTCTTGGACACAGTTGTAAACTGGTGCGCCAATAATTTATCACATTTGAGCGTAGGAAAAATCCATTCATGCATAATTACGATATTCTGGACGAGCAGTTGCATCGTGTTGAGGAGATAAAGGATCTTGGCGTTTTGTTGGACAGTCATATGACTTTTAAAGTGTCATGGGTTGATGATTAATACGTCCAAGACGAAATACATGCTGGCCTGCGGATCTGAGACCGACCGAACCCGCTTGTCCAGTAATAACAAGGTCACGATCGACGGCGACGAGCTGGAGATAGTCGAAGACTTTGTCTATCTCGGCTCACTGGTGACCACAGACAATGACACCAGCCGTGCGATCCGGAGGCGAATTATCAGCGGAAGTCGTGCCTACTACGGACTCCACAAGCAACTGCGGTCGAGAAGACTTAGCCCTCGCACGAAGTGTAACCTGTATATGACGCTCATTAGACCGGTTGTTCTCTACGGGCACGAGACATGGATATTGCTCGAGGAGGACCTGCGTACACTCGGAGTATTCGAGCGACGAGTGTTAAGAACCATCTTTGGCGGCGTACAGGAGAACGGAGTGTGGAGGCGAAGAATGAACCACGAGCTCGCGCGACTCTACGGCGAACCCAGTATCCAGAAGGTGGTGAAGGCTGGCCGGATACGCTGGGCGGGACATGTTGCGAGAATGCCGGACGACTGTCCTGCAAAACAGGTGTTCGCTACGAATCCGGTAGGAACAAGACGAGCGGGAGCGCAACGAGCGAGGTAGTTAGACCAAGTGGAGCGTGATCTGGCGAACGTGGGGTGCCCGAGGAATTGGAGAACGGTTGCCATGGACCGAGTGAATTTTAGGAATTATGTTCGTCAAGTTATGTCGTGAGACGGTACACTACAGGGTGACAAAAAAGTCCGGTCACACTTTTTTGGGGTCGTCTGTAGCCTACACGTTGCATCTCTCTGGTGCCATCTATATGTCAAATGAAAGGGCTAACTCTGCTGCCCAAAGTGGCAGAGTTTCGTTTCTGTGCAGTTTGTTTACATTGAGTTGTGAGTCATGGCAGAGTTAAGGGCAGCTGTTATCGCTGCTCGGTTTGGCGCGCAGATGACGAGATTATTTTTTCGGACTAGAAGCTGTTCGTTTTCATTTCGAAGGATGAATGGCCTCCGTCGTCTCTGGATCTGAATCCTCTGGATTATTTCGTGTGGGGCTACATGATGTCGAAGCTGAACGAGTATAAAATAACAAACTTGGAGCAATTCAAGCGAGTTATCACGAAAATCTGGGACGAGATGCCGATGGAGTTGCGCGCCGCTTGCTACGACTTTCCGAGACGTCTGCAGCTGGTTCGATCAGAGAAAGGTGGTGTAATTCCGAAAAATCGTCTGTGAAGTATCTTTATGAGTTACTGAATGAAGCTATGAAAGCCAAATTCAGATTTTCTTCTTTTTCTTTGAAATATTGAGATTTTTCTGTGTGACCGGACTTTTTTGTCACCCTGTATGTGAATCTACATTGGAATGAGATGAAAATTTCCACATAGCAGTTTTGAGGGATGCTCTATAGCTTTCAGGTTTCAAATATTGACTTAGGGGTCGTCCATATTATCTGTTCACAGTTTTTGCAATATTATCTTTATTGTGCATAGGACTATAATGAAAATTGGCACATGGGAGTCTTACAGTAAAGGTTATTGATTTCAAGTAACAAGTTTTGGAAAAGAAAGAAAATAAAAGAATGTTTGGGACCTGATAGTCGTTGTTCAATCCAACTTTCCGGTCAACTCTTGATGGATTTCAGTTCTGCACAGCACATAAGGAAACGTTGCTACAATTCTTTACTTCGCTGAGTGAGACTGTTACTTTCCTGACGATCACAACGACTGACACATTTGGAAGTTCGGTATTTAAATTGTTACACTTGGATCTGTCTTTGATAGAATTATGAACCAGTAGGTTACTGGAAGTTAAAAAAACAGTAGAAACATACTCTCAATTGTCACCTGTTAGATGAAGTTGTTTTCCTTTGGTGGCATAAAACACTTTCACTGATGAAATGCAATTGTGGCTCAGAATTGTGGTTGGACGGACGGAAATGAACATCACCTCTCTTAGAGCAGAATCCGGACAACAAAACCATTCGTATGTTGTAGATATGTATTTCCCATTCAGAAGAACTAGGACATGCAAATGAGCCAATTCTGCCGCTGCTCGTTCTCTTCAATAGGTGCGGCGCCTCCACAAGTGTCATCGGAAGTGCTTGCATGCGATGATGATGGGTTGAGTACCGACTTACTTTCGTTTGCCGGGAAGAACATATCTATCTGGCTCTAGCGATTCAAACAGATTGTACCGGGTCAAAACAGTGTGAATTGAATAGCAAGACCTGAATCAGATTATCTGCTTAAAGTGCATATTTTACTCGATTTACCGGCATATGTTGCCACTTCATCATTTGTCGTTTTCAGGGAAATTTTTCAGAATACCAAAGACAAATACGATTTTGAGTTTGGAACCAAAAACATTCTGGCAATCTAAAATATTCGATCACATTGTACAAACATGTTTTTATTCGTACCAATCAATGTTCATAATTTTGTCCTCTGACCATCAAGAACCAGAAAAAAGCGCCATTCCAGCACATGAGTACAATCGTCAATTCATCGCACACAAAAAAGGCCCCCAAAAAACGGTACCATTGTGAGCCAATTTGTGCCACCTTCAATTCTGTGCCATAGGTCATTCAACAGCTCGTTGGGTTCTATTCCGTATTTTTTTGTCCCATTTGAGATTTTTTCTCTCCTGTCCATTTCGGTCCCCAGGAACTGAAAGAAATCCGATGCCAAATTGGCCACTGCCCATAGGCAGAGATGCGAGATGTCTCCACCGGATGATAGATATGTATTTACCTCGAAGATAACACAAACGAGATGTTTTTTTCATGGGCTCAGTTCGGGTTGATTTGAATGAATGGAAGAAGAGTCAATAAATAAAATTCTCTTTTCAGATCCTTTATTTGACAATGCAGTAAGCCAAATCTGAATGACAACATGAATTTTCTCTTAATTTTTTTTTCTAAACTCATCAAATGTGGCTAATTTGACGAAAACATAAAACTGAAATGTCAATCGATTAAATAACTATTGCAAAAGTTAGCACCACGATCAGCAATACACTCCGCAATTTCTCACGATAGTTTACAGCTTTTATATCTGCTACTTTAGATACCAAACCGAGAGCGGCTAAAATTTTAATAATTCAGCGCGTCATTAAGTCCGGCAAATTGACACCGCACAGCAATATCGTAAACAGTTTATGAACCTTCGGTCAGACGCAACCTTCGCAGTCCGCACATTTGCTGCACTATATCGATAAATTCTTTATACAAAATTCAATCCAGCACCCGCCCCTAGACCGCGGAATTCACGGATCGATCGTGGATTTGTGATGCGTGAGAGTTTACCAAAACAACCATCAGCTGCTGCTGCTGCTGCTGCTGGATATAGGAAAAGACACATGAGCGTACACTTATTTCTACCCGTAAACTGCACTGACCTACATCTCGATTTGCTTGCATTATTGGCTAGAGGTGCATCGGAAGAGGAGTTACGTGATTTACATATGTATCAAGATGAGCAATAAAATGAGTTGGTTTTGGCTCGTTTCTGGATTTCTTAGGTCCTGAAGTCTAGAAAGTTTCTTTTTTTGTTAAAAATTAATTCATCTTTTAAATGAAGTTTCCGCTCCACTACTTTTTATGAAGTGTAGGTATGTATATTCAATTTGGGATTTCTGAACAACTTTAGAAGGAGCTTTCCTATGGTTTTGCAATAACATTATGTTTCTCGACCGCAGTTGCTTCCGCTGATCATTGTCATTACAGTGTCGGACAATAGAATAGGAACACAGCTCAATCCAAAGCAGAAAGTGACAAAACTTTGAGAAAAAAATTTCAATTTTAGTGCACCATTTACAAATTGTAAATTCCATTCTTCGAAGAAATTAAAATCATCCGTAGTTAAAACAATTGTTCTTTATTTAAAAGTGCGTTTTAAGCATACTTACTGACTAAAATAACGCGACATAAAATAGGACCGTTTTAGAATTCATGGTAAAAAAAATTAAGAAAAAAAGGAAATTCATACCGTAATCGATTTGCAGGGTTAGTACTTGGTGGTATAACCCTTATTACGCATCACTTCTCGCACCCGGCTCGGCATCGACTCCACCAGCTTTTGGGACGTTCTCACCGGGATAGTGTACCACACCGCCTGGATTCTCTCCCACAGCTGCTGCTTGTTTTTTTTTTTATTTTTCGGTGTACACCTTACGTTTAACTATTTCCCATAGGTTCTCTATGGAATTAAGATCAGGGGACTGTGCTGGCCACTCCATAACGTCTACCTTATTATCCTGGAACCACTTTTTAACCGTTTTTGCGGTATGTTTTGGGTCGTTGTCCTGCTGGAACTGCCACTTTAGGAGCATCTCCCACTCGGCGTGTGGCAGCATTACTTCCCGAAGTATCTGGGCGTAGAGATGCTGGTCCATAATCCGGTCGATCCAGTACAAGGGACCCACCCCGTACCAAGAAAAGCACCCCCAGATCATCCATGTTTGAATGTTTTATTTGTATACTGGGGCATATACGCACAGCCGAGTGGGCGATGGACCCAACTCTTGTAACGTTTTAATGTTGCAAAAAAAAAGGTTCAACGTGAAACTGAACAAGGCTTAAAAAAAACTGTTGGCTTAAGCGCCAAACCCTTTTAAGATTTGCCAACACTTCGTTTAGTTGCCCGGCGGCTAGCGGGAAGTCGTGGATGCGCAGCTGGTTTATAGCACAGGTTCAGTTTAAATCTTACACTCTTTAATTTACAATTTAGGATAGTGTTTCACAATTCGTAACTTTGGCCAATGACAAAAAAAAACACCACGTGAGCGCTCACGATCAGCAACCTCAGAACCAACAGGTGCGGCTTTCGTCGGCTGGATCGGATTCGTAGGCTGGACCAAAGCGGCCGATGGTGTTCTAGTGAAGACCACGGTTTCGTAAAAAAAACACCAAGAGAAATCAAACGGTTTCACTTACTCGGCCTTCTGCTGGTAGTTGCTCAGGCTGGTGGAAGCGATCGTGCCTCTTTCAAAATTATTGACTGGCAATGAAAATTGCCGTTTCCGCGCGGTGGCGGTCAACGGTGGGTGGATCACCTCGATCGACACCCCGATCGCTCCCACTCTCTCCATCCCGCGTCTCATGCTGTTCCAGTGCCTTTGGTGGTGGAGCGGCATTCGATCGTCTGGCACAACGATCGCCAGGAACGCACGGCTAACGATGATCGTCAAAAAACAGCACACACTTGATCGGACTGTCGATCACACGGGAGAAGGCCCAGGAACTGATTGAAACCCGCACGCCGTCGCTGCCGCCTTTTTATAGTTTCTCTACTGTTGGAGTTTGCAGCAAACCCTCGGGTTTTACATCGATCGTCGATTGGTGTCTTTTGTTCGGGTGTTTTCTGTTCAGTGGTGCTCAATCTGACCTGAACTTTAAACGCTACACACCGTCTTTCCCAAACAAAAAAAAATTAAATGCTGTTGGCAAATATGATTTACAATTTCATTTAATTTTTTATCTTATTTCTTTTAACAAAATAAATGCTCCTTAACAACTTTAAGTACTCCAATTTAGAGTCTTTAATGCGAAATAAAGTTTGCTTTTCTTCTTCAGAAAAGACTTGGGATATAATTTGCTTTTCTTCTTCAGAAAAGACTGATGATATAATTTGCTTTTCTTCTTCAGAAAAGACTTAAAATTAAGTTTGCTTTTCTTCCTCTGAAAAGACTTTGGATGAAATTATATGGTGCTCCGCTTCTTAGCAAAGACTTTTTTTTCCAAAACCGAAATGCAAAATTATCTTGAAGATTATGCAAAATATCGTGAAATCACTTCACTTTGAATATATAAAATTCCATCAAGCTCAAAAGCGCTACACTAAATCAAAATATTTTGATTCAATGTGAAACTGAACATAACACTTAAGATTGGTTTACAAACAAAGTTACGAATTACTAGATGACAACTAATTTAGCTAAATGAACAAAATTAAACCGATTTATGCCCCACGTTGGGCGCCAAATGTAACGTTTTAATGTTGCAAAAAAAAAGGTTCAACGTGAAACTGAACAAGGCTTAAAAAAAACTGTTGGCTTAAGCGCCAAACCCTTTTAAGATTTGCCAACACTTCGTTTAGTTGCCCGGCGGCTAGCGGGAAGTCGTGGATGCGCAGCTGGTTTATAGCACAGGTTCAGTTTAAATCTTACACTCTTTAATTTACAATTTAGGATAGTGTTTCACAATTCGTAACTTTGGCCAATGACAAAAAAAAACACCACGTGAGCGCTCACGATCAGCAACCTCAGAACCAACAGGTGCGGCTTTCGTCGGCTGGATCGGATTCGTAGGCTGGACCAAAGCGGCCGATGGTGTTCTAGTGAAGACCACGGTTTCGTAAAAAAAACACCAAGAGAAATCAAACGGTTTCACTTACTCGGCCTTCTGCTGGTAGTTGCTCAGGCTGGTGGAAGCGATCGTGCCTCTTTCAAAATTATTGACTGGCAATGAAAATTGCCGTTTCCGCGCGGTGGCGGTCAACGGTGGGTGGATCACCTCGATCGACACCCCGATCGCTCCCACTCTCTCCATCCCGCGTCTCATGCTGTTCCAGTGCCTTTGGTGGTGGAGCGGCATTCGATCGTCTGGCACAACGATCGCCAGGAACGCACGGCTAACGATGATCGTCAAAAAACAGCACACACTTGATCGGACTGTCGATCACACGGGAGAAGGCCCAGGAACTGATTGAAACCCGCACGCCGTCGCTGCCGCCTTTTTATAGTTTCTCTACTGTTGGAGTTTGCAGCAAACCCTCGGGTTTTACATCGATCGTCGATTGGTGTCTTTTGTTCGGGTGTTTTCTGTTCAGTGGTGCTCAATCTGACCTGAACTTTAAACGCTACACTCTTTCCGTCCGAGTCGATGAGGTTCACTTTGGTCTCATCCGACCACAGCACATTTCTCCATAGTTTCTCCTTTTCCGGACCCACCCAATCGAAGCGGGCGAGGCCCGCTTGATTGCCGAATCGTCCTTCGGCGTCGTTTTGCGGGGGCGGCTGGTCCGTTCTCGTTTGCCGGTGCTGTGAAGCGCGTTGAAAACGAAAGTTTTCGACCTTCCTAAGTAGTCAGCAATCTCGCGTTGGCTTTTGTCAGCCTTGTACAGATTCCGGATGATCGCTCGCTGGACCTCCGTGCAGTGCTGTGCCCGACCCATAGCTTTTTCGCTGAAAACAGAGTAGGAGGAAGGAAATCTTTATTTTTTGTTTGTTTTCATGATTTACATGATTAATTTTATGGGAAATACTTACCAGGACACGAAAATAGACAAACAACACCGAAAACAACACCATTTTTTTCAAATCTAGAGCGCTGAAAATGCCGGAACAGCCGAACCGATGAGCTGGTCTTATTTTATGACGCGACTTTTTTCACCCTCTGACAGCTTTCTGGTCGAGTAGAACAAACGGGTTGCTTTGATTGCAACAAACGTGCAGTATGGCTGTGTGGCAGCGGCCTAAAGAATACTGCCACTGGGATACTGGTCCATGTCGTACGAGGCGACTTATCCAGTACTTCCCAGATACGTTTATCTCATATTTCTGTCTATTGGAAATCAATGAGGCTGTATCTGGGCGGGGGAGAAAATAGGTCAAGGTCAATTATTGCATGCAGAGTTCAGAAGTTTTTCAAGTTCAAAACATTGGAAGAAAATGTTTTGAATCTGAATCAGTTTTAAATTCATGCTAGTATTTTTTGACCTTTGTACGTATTTTCTCTCGAGAAGGGTATACCAATAGTGCGTATGTAGTACATGCATTTGCACAAGCTGTATTCTTCTATATTTTCTCGTTCTACCAATTTGGAATATGATTTTTCATTTAACTAATCTCTTTGCACTCCTAGTAACTCCGTTCAATAAAATCTCTTCCCAAGTGTTCAAATGTTAATCGCAAACGCATCGCTTACGGTCCCATTGCTTTTGGCTATCTGTTAATATTAACCGATTTGAAATCATAGAAGAATATGATCTAAATTACATCAGTTATATCTGTTACGTCAAGCGCAAAAGTAGTGTATTTTCCTTGTAATGGACAAGTATTCAGTCCCTTCTATATTTGGATTGGCAACAGAATTCTGTGGACGTAAATGTCCGTTCACATAAAGATATTTAATTGTTAAAACTGCGTCATGGTTAAATCATTAAAGCCGTACAAATATCGTTTCCGTTGAAAAAAATTTCCAAAAAATATTTTTTTTAGGTTGCCAAAAGGCTTCAATATTCCCTATTAAATTAAGTTTTTGATCAAAACTTGCATCGCATGTCGACAGTCATATCTGTTTCACCTAATATATGTCACTTCTCTTGTATTGACACATGATCCCTTAGCTTTAGAATGGTTATAGTGTTAAGAAGAGTCAAAGCTCCCTTAATATCGTACTCTGATATTTCGTATCATACGTCAATCCTGGTTCTGGAATCCACTGCTACAGCTTCGTGCAGTGTTAATATCGCTTATTTCTAATTTGGCGTCACAGAAGCTCATTGTAGTCGTCTAACCAGAGCGCTAACTGGTCAGTTGAATAAAATTATATAAAATCAAGTCTTTGTGCTCTGAATCTCCTGTATGGTTAAGCTATGATTCAGAGGTACTATTGTACCTATATTTACCTTCCACTTAGTGTGTACATGTCCCTCTTTTGCCCGACTTCATTTTTTTAATGTATGTCAGAATTTAACAAAGAAATTTAAAAAAAAGTCCTTATTTCCAATATTATGATTAAAAAATATCTTCATTGCTTAAAAATCCCTATGTGGATAGGCTAAATGCCAACTTTGCCATTATAAAATCGTTTATTTGCCCTCATTGTAGCATCCTGGTTAAAACATTTTCTGATCACTGTAAACTCAAATCTCCTGAATTTTGTAGTTATGAATCGATAATGTGTGATTCTTTTTAGCTCATATATGCCTGTTTTTCGTTTGCTAGAAAGCTTTTATGTACTCTAGCATATCCTGTCATAAGTGTATCTAATTCTAAGAATTTAAACTAAATTAACAATCTGTCATTTTTCACCCAATGTGGTTTTAAGCTTCAATGCTTCAAAATCCCTACGTTGATCGGCTTTATGCCCTAAACATTTATTTATTTTCTAATCCTTTTATGGTTTTCAGGTTTCTCAGGTATATGATGAAATCTGTAAAAAAAAGGCTAGGCACAATTTTCCCGTTTGTTTGGATAACGTGCCGCTATCAAGCCTACCCCTTTTCTGATACCTGAAAACAAACGGGTTGCTTTGATTGCAACAAACGTGCAGTATACAAAGTTGGCATACTACAATAAGTGCTTGCCGCTAGGTGTCGCATATTATTATATTTGAATTGGCAGTCACCTTTAAGATTTGAATATTTTGCATTAGAGCGGTTCTATTCTATTGTCCGACACTGTATCTGCGGTCACCAGTGAGCCGAGATAGAAGTCTTCGACTATCTCCAGCTCGTCGCCGTCGATCGTGACCTTGCTATTACTGGACGAAGTCCTCGATTGGCAACTTTTCCTTTACTGGACCGAAGTCCTGAACTGGACCGAAGTCCTCGACTGGCAACTTTTCCTGTACTGGACCGTATCCTCGATTGGCAACCCTGGCTTCACTGGACTGCAGTCATCGATTTCACTGGACCGCAGTCCTAAACTGGACCAAAGTTCTCGAATGCCAACTTCATATTCACTGGACCGAAGTCCTGAACTGGACCGAAGTCCTCGACTAACAACTTTGCCTTCACTGGCCCGAAGTCTTTAACTGGACGAAAGTCCTCGACTGTCAACATTGCCATTACAGGACCAAAGTCCTTTACTGGACCGAAGTCCTCGACTGGCAACTTTGCCTAAACTGGACCAAAGTCTTAAACTGGACTGTAGTATCCAAGCAGACTTATATTTCTATACAGTTTATCTTCTGTCAACTTAAGATTATTATTAGTTTGATCGCCGAAGCTGGATACTATAAATTTGGCGACGAGGAAAATCTATTTCCAAATGGTTTTCAAGACTTGGAGATTCACCAGGAAGCAACGAAAGATTAAGGTATTGGAAATGGCTTGGCCAATGGTGAATTTGTTTTATTTCCTTCGAAGGAACATTCAGTTTCCTTTCAAAGAAAATTTCAATATTTGGATGGAATTTTGAGTTTCGGCTTAGTACCGGAAATGCCTCAAACCAGCACGGGTCCTTAAATTGTGGGATCTATTTGCGAGATCTAAGAAACTTGTTATATCGGAATAGTTGCCCAAAGTATGGCTATTTTTAAGACCATGCAGCCGAGTGATAAATCCTGGCTGGAGGTGCCTCAGACACAGTGCAGGGTTCTTGAATTCTCGGAACAGTTGAGTGGAATCGTTCTATGTTTCCATGCAGTCGAGAATAAATCCTTGGCTGGAGGCATATCAGACATGGTTCTCGAATTGTGGGAGCTTATAGCTGCCCAAAGTGTGTTTTTTTATTTTTACCATGCAGTCGAGTGTAAAGCCTGACTGGAGAGTAGATAATAAAAAATGAAATGATTCAGGAAAGGAAGCATGATATTTGATATCTATTTTCTATTGAGAAGCATTGCTGAATCCAATTCTCGTTATTTGGATTTTAAGAGCTACAAGCATAGATATCTTTCCATCGTTAGGAAAGGTATGCAGAACTCGAAATTTTCCCGCAAGTAATAAAAAAATAAAATTTTAATGTAAGTATGAATCATGTTGCTTGATGTTGATTAGAGTTGAATTCACTACTAAAATCACTGCAGAAAGTTCATTTATTATTTGTTTCGACGTTCGTTGCTGGGTGTGACCGAGGTAAAAGTAAGAACGCGAACGACGTAAACTACTATAAAATGCTTCTTTTATTACTGGTAAAAATATACTTTTGTGCGGACGTAATTTAGGCTGTGTTACAATATGGAGATCTCAATTCTAACTGACTATTGTGCTGACGTGGCATCAGCAGGTCGGCAAGCACTGTTGCCAACCGTGAGCCCAGCGGCGTATCCAGGGTCCCAACATCTCCCCTCCTAATTCAGCCAGTACGAGTCGAACCTCCTCGGAACTCTTCGGGTACGTGAAGATCTTCGTGGCATTTGTATGGCTGATTGTTCTTCGATGGCAGATTGAAATCTTGATATAGATGTGCTGGTTTCAGAGGGTTGAGGTATCGGGCCGGATACGGTTTTCGGCAATGGTGGTGTAGGCGAAGACGTTTGTTTCGGTGATGGCAGACCAGCTGACGATTCGAGTCCCGACGTGTGAACATCAACCAAAGTTTTCGGCGTAGATGATGGCAAAGGCAAAGATTCTGCGTTGAAGATTGTGTTGGAAACTCGTTGGTTGAAGGCTAACGTGGGAAGTTCCAAGCATCGAGAAGGATGCTCAGAGGCAAGTTGGTTTTCGTCGCAGTTTCCGGTTCCAGTTCGGTTCGACTAATGAGTTGATTGATGTGCGAGCGTACCACTTGTCTTCCGTCAATCCAGACGTTGTACATTACTCTGCCAACTTTCTCCAGTATGACACCCGGGAACCAGTTCCACTTATTCTTGGCATAGATTTTAGCAAAAACGAGTTCGTCTTTCGCAAAGGATCTTTGCGAGTGGGGGTCTTCATGGTAAGGTGCTCGATCTGGTTCCGGCGGTGGTCAAAGCAATTCCAGACTCCAGACTAGTTCGAATCGGTCTGCCAATGGATTTGGTGTGCTTCGATATGTAAGAAGGGAGGTGGCCAATGCTTCTCGGACGGTTGTCTTTCCCTCCTGAATTTTTCTGATTGCACGCTTGAACGTATCTACAAAACGTTCCGCCTGACCGTTGCTTTGTGGGTGGAACGGTGCAGTGGTCAGATGATCGATGTCGTTTTCCAAGCAGAACGTTTGAAATTCTTCACTTGTAAATTGAGTTCCATTATCGCTGACGAGTGTAGTTGGCATACCCATTCGAGCAAACAGATCCTTTAGAATGCGAATTGTTGAGATGGATGTCGTACGATGTGTCTCAACAATTTCAGGCCACACGGAGAAAAAAGTATAGTATTTCCAACAATAATCCACTTATATTCAATCATATTTCTGATTAATTCTCGGCTAACTATAAATATGAAACTTTCAACTATCTATAGATTATCTGATTGAATTTCTGCATTTAAAAATACTTATAATGGATAGAACTGTACTTCTATGATTGATTTTATGCATTCATCTTTGAAAATAATAGATTCAACTTTCATTGTATGATTGATGTTAGGTATTAAACAATTACTATGGTGGATTGAATTGGAATAGTACAATTGAGTCAACTGTTGATATGATTGGTTGAATTATATTTAAATGATTGATTTTATAAGCGTTACTATTGGTTTGATTTCTGGGTGATTCCATGGAATATTTAATTTAATGCTGATCGAGAAAAACCTATTACATTTATTTATTTATTATAACTAAAACACATCCGCATGATGTTTCTCGTGATGGGCATCAATGGGCTTCAGCAGCAGTATGCTGCGCTTTGGGTTCTAACCTCTTTCCTTACCGGGCGCTTCCGAACGATGAATTTTAACAGCAGGAATTCTGCTGTTACTTTTTTTAACAGCACTAAATCACCGCAGTTCTTGGATCTTCTCCGTCGATGTCCCCCAGCAAATTATTCTCGGTTCACCAACAGCCTTCGGGGCAAGTTTCCTGGGAAGTGGGAATCTTCTGAGCCGGCAGTTTTTTTGGCTCCTGCTGACACATCTTCATTCAGAAGCTGGAGTTTGGGATAGGTTCAACTTGTCCATTGATGGCCCTGATTCACGCTGCTCCCGATGGAGTAAAATCTAGAAGCGGAAAAAAAAATTACGAATTATCGTACAAAATGAAATCAAATTAAACAAACTTACCCGAATTGTAGTCAGATTTGGCCATCTACACCAACAGCCCACGGAGCCAGACATCTTACAGGATGAATTTTTCAGAACCCGGAGGCGTTCCAGCGACAAATATCTTCCTGCTTCAACTCCAAATGTTTTGGATTTGGCTAGCTGATGCATCTTTCGCCGAAATTTCTCCATTTTTTTTATTTTTGTTTTTGCTGGGCAGGGATGGCAGGCAGGCTGTGAAAACACACTACACGCATATTTTAAAACACTCTGTGTTTGTTTAAAGTATAGCCATAGGTCTATCATCAGTTAGTAGTTGAGTCTTTTCTCAGTGGTGCGTAAACTCGCATCGAAAAGAATTATTCGGCTGATTTCTTCCGAGTTTAACTTGTGTGCAGATTGATTTTATCTTCGTTCCAATCATTACGTGATTGCACACAAAACGAAGACAAAAGTTCTGCATTGATGTTTTCCTTGCCTCGCAGGAATAAAATCACACCAATGAAACAACATAACGAAGTTTACCGTACACGTATGCACACGAGCGATCGTTGCCGACGGACCGAGTGAACATTGCCTCGCACCCTTCTCTCGCTCGTTTCCCATTCCCTTGTATCTATCACTTTTAGCCACGCCCACATGCGTTGTCCGATTGATGTGTTCGGCTGCCGAACGAAAACGATTTGAATTTTGAATGCGCAAAACTGTACTTTCGCTTCGCTGATGTTGCCCCCGATTGCTGTTTACTCCTGTCGAGTTTACCCGAAGCTTACTTCCTGATGCTTTCCGAGTTGAACTATCGATAGCATCATTGCAGTTCGAGATTAACGAAATAAAATCGTTCTGCAAAGAAGGGCAAAGTGCGAGTATGTAGACTTGCGATTTTAACATCTCTGTCTTTTATATTTATAGTTGGATGTGAAAAAATCAACTACGCTTTGATGATTGGTATAATCAGCTGAAATAATTAGAACAACTGTCGTCTTTTTTCTCCGTGCACTTGGTGAAGGCGTCGATGACCAGCAGGTAGTATTGTGACACAGTGACGTTTCGAAATTGGAGCGGATTTTGAAGCAATGGCACAATATCTACAAAAAATATCCATGGAAATAGACAGATTTTTTGCAACAGTTACGTCATAGCCTCTAACAATGCTTAAGCAGATAAGAAACGCGTTCGAAGTTTGACAGCTCCATAAGCTCCCAGCAAAAAAAAATGTTTTGTTTTCTTTATTTCTCTAAAACCAAATATCCTTCATTTAACGTTGTAAACTCAAAATGTAGGTCTCCGAACGCTGGGGGAGGAAGACTGAATAAAAAAAAAGAAAAAAATCTTTCAAACGTCAAATTTCTCTCATCAATCTACCGACCAGTGCGAAGGTTCAAAATCTTACTTTCATATTTAGTGAATTTCAATAAAACTTTTTTGATGCTGAAAAGCACTTGTTTTGCATGAAACAATGATTTAATTAGGTTTTGTTTTGCTCTGGCGAATTCTGCAGATCAGGCGTATTGAGTTGCTCAAATTTCGTTGTAGTTTTTGAAGCTGATAAATAAAAATTGTTTGATTAATGGTTGTTCTAAAAATAGCTTAAATAACAGATTTAGATTTAGGGTAGTTCCCATTAATCGAACATAATTTTCATATAGTTTAAAGTTTACGATTACAAATCTTTTCAACAATTGTTGGCTTTTTGCCAAACAGTAAAAAACGATACAGAAAACGATTCAGCGAATTTCAGTCTTCCTCCCCCAGTCCGAACGTACTTTATCACCCTGCTGATAACTCCATTTGTTTACATCTGGCGCATTCGCCATATTCAAAATTCACTGACAACTTTTTAAACTTGTCAATATGATGTGTGGACTATTTTAGTCTGCTGGACGAAAAATTACAACTTTCACAATCGAAATTTTAGGATCGTGCTTGATCAAACCTTTCCCTGTCTTTACTTTCATGGAATCAATCATCCACACTTTTATACAGAATTTAGCTCGCTGTTAGATTTCCTGGATATCAAAGAACGATTTATTCCATGAAATGATGGATGCCGACATTATTAAACGTGTCAGGTATCAGGGCTTTGTAGGCGATGGAAGCGCTGACGAATTTGGGTGGTTGTTGTGCATTAGTGCAATTCGGATGAAGCTAAAATAGCACCTATTTTTTGACAGGTCTTACGGGTTTCACTTAAGGAGAGAATCAATAACCATTCGCTTCCATCAACCATTTTTTGACATCTTGAAATGATCTTCATCTTATCCTTTCTTCAACTTATCTAGGCCTACCTGTTCTCTACTACAGTTCGGCCATCCCGGCAAAAACATCATCGTCGATGAGTCCTTCCTCCGCAGAGATCATCATACTATTCCAGCATTAAATATTTTATAAACTGACTAGAAGCAATATTGCTAGAAAGAGTCAATCGAATAAGCTTAATTTTTCAGAAAGATTGTTAAGGTCCCTTATGTAAAGAATCAGGTCTCCTTTAACTTTAAAAAATCACAATTTTTTCGCTGCACTAAAATGCCTCTAATTGATATGTAGGATCCGATATCGTCTAAATATTTGAATCATGCTGTCAGAAACTGTAAAAAAATCGCTGATTGCTGATCTGATATTTTTGATTGAGTAGTTGAGTAATGAGTTCAAATATTAGTATTACAAATAAATCTAATAAGGATGTATTCTTGTACTCATATTTCATACTATTTTTTGTACCCAACAGGTGACGATCACGAAGACTCCTTTCCGGAGATCCAGCAGCTGGAGTACGAGGTTGAGGAGGAAGAGGAGGATGAGGACGACGATGATGATGACGACAACGGCAACGAGTTCATCACCATCAATGTCACCAACGAGCAGGGCCAGCATCGCGAAGTGGATCACATCAAAGAGAAAAAGTAACATGATAGCTGAACAATAATGTATAACATCACATATGAGTTATTTTTCTAATGCGCGTGTCGTGTTTTTGACGTAGAATTACGTCTTACGGCAACACTATAGGGGGGCAAATTGAAATTCGCGAACCGATCTCGCGTCACGAAAAACGCCTCTTTCAAAGACATCTCTCTTAAAAGACATACCAAGCCTGCTCAACGTTGATTGGCTATTCGAAAATGGAAAAAAAATTAGACGCCCCGCCCCTTCATGAGTTTTGTTATTTCCAGCCTACGAAAGGTATAAAACAAGGGGTCAACTGACTGTTTGGTTCATTGTATCAGAGAAATTGAAACTAGTGACACGGGCAGTAGCAGAGCTGACCAACAGCGGCGGAAGCAAGTTGTGTGTGACAGCTCAGAACCTCACAAACCCATCACACACACACACACACACACACACACACACACACACACACACACACACACACACACACACACACACACACACACACACACACACACACACACACACACACACACACACACACACACACGCACGCACACACACACACACACGCACGCACACACACACACACACACACACACGCACACACACACACACACACACACACACACACACACACACACACACACACACACACACACACACACACACAGCCGCAACCCCCTTACCACCTTCTCCCACCACACTCCCCATCCCCGCCCTTCGCTTAACACCTACCATCGCACACCACCCGCACGTAACACACCACCCGCCCATCAAATACCACCACCACCCACCCATCGCACACCACCCACCCATCACACACCACCCACCCATCACGCACCACCAACACAACGCCTTCGGCATCCCATCCATCACACATCACAGACCCATCACACATCACCAACCAATCACACAACACCCACCCATCACGCACCACCACCACCCATCGCACACCACAGCTTATCACACACCACCCACCCATCACACACCACCCACCCATCACACACCACCCACCCATCACACACCACCCACCCATCACACACCACCCACCAATCACACACCACCCACCCATCACACACCACCCACCCATCACACACCACCCACCCATCACGCACCACCAACACAACGCACTCGTCATCCACCTATAATAAAAGAAAAGTCAAGCGCAACTCTCTTTAAGATTTTGGCCCTGAAAAGGGCCTTTTTTTGTTATTTGTAGATATGAAAACATGGTCAATCTAACGCTTCCTCGGGAATCTCGTGTTTAAGCAACAGTTTAAGCTAGTGATTGCTATGTGATCTTAAGGGAAATGAAAACATGATACTGATTCCAATCCAACGAGACGCATGAGACTAAAAACAGTTTGAGAGCTTTTGCCCTGAGTCAAGCGTTTAGATCAAAGCAGTCATTGTAGGCTTTTCTCGCAAGCGTTTGATACAAAGCTCATGTGTTTATCACATTATTTGCATAACTGCCGGGCGCATAATTTCGACGACATCGGCCTTGTTTCTGCTTATACTTATATTTAATTCGCCTTTTGTTATGCAGTTGAAAAAGCTGCATACTATCTTTATGGGTCGATTTAGACCATTAATAGTTATTAAAACGACAATTTATGGAAGAATGATTTTTTTCGAAGTTAAGTTCCTTTAAAAAATTCGACATACTTTATTCTAGAATGCTTATTTGAAACGAAAAACACATTGACTCGGGATAGGCTGTAGTAATTCTACGTGAACTTCTCGGTCGTTTCATATATACAACCACTGTAACTTTTTTTTTTCTCTGTAGAGACATCCCGAAGCCGCATGTTCATCACTTGGCCGGTCATTACATTGGTAACATAACCCCACCGAAACACGATGACCTCAACGATACCGGCCAAAATCACTCGGATGAGGACAATCCGTTCCGAAAGTATACCAAGATTATCTGCCTGTTCATCACCTGGATGGTGATAATCGGTTTTTTGGTGGTCAAAGATGAGAAGCTGATTCATCCGAAGCATTTGTCAGTTCCGGATGGTCGAACTCGATCTTATGTGCTGCCGAAAGTTCCGTTGAGCACTCGGGTGAGATTTACGTTTGAGGGAACCTTCCTCGGGGAACCGTACACCAACATTACAGTGAACTATTTGACAATCTATCTGCAATCAATGAGCTCCACATTGGAAGGGAATATGACTGAAGAATCGGTACCACCGAATGCGATTCATAACATCAGCGAACCTTGGCACATTCCCATAGTTCACCCGTATCTGTTCGATAGTGCACCGATCCTGAAGAAACAGCACATTTTCGAGATGAGTGATAGTAGCTATGAGCGGATTCACGAGGAAAAGGCTGCCGTTCGGCTGATGGTCAAAAGCAACATCAAGGCTCCGATGCCAATTTCGGTGCAATACGATCATGCTCCGGTCAAACGAGACGTCGGGGTGATCTACGCCGCTTTCGTCCTCATATTCCTGTACGCCCTGATCGTGTGGGAAATTGTCCATCGAACGTTTGCTGCCGTCATCGCATCGACGTTGGCCATTTCGATTCTGGCAGCCCTGAACGATCGACCCACGATGGAGGACATCGTGGGGTGGATCGATGTGGAAACCATTCTGCTGCTGTTCTCGATGATGATCTTGGTTGCGATCATGGCCGAAACGGGAATTTTCGACTACGTGGCTGTGTGGATCTATAAGGTTACAAACCAGTTGTTGGTTTCGGCGAAATTTGTGTTTACGCTATAAAACGCCTCTGTTTGTTTTCAGATCACCAACGGTAAAATATGGAATCTTATTCATTGTTTGTGTATATGTACGACGTTGATTTCCTCATTTTTGGATAACGTGACAACGGTGCTACTGATGGCTCCAATCACTATAAGGTGGGAAGATTTTACACTTGAATTATTCCTTCATTGATGATTATTCTGGTTTTAGGTTATGCGAGGTGATGGATATGAATCCTGTGCCGGTGCTGATGGCGATAACGGTTCACGCCAATATCGGAGGAACGATGACCCCGGTTGGGGATCCTCCGAATATCATTATCACCTCGAACCAGTACATTCTGAAACACGTAAGTTTGCCACAAATGTGAAACGGTTTAATTTTTCCCCAGTTAAACAAATTTTGAATCTTCATTTGAATTTTCAATCAAAATTTTGAAATATAATTATAATTTTCAATTCTAGAATCTTAGTTCACAATTCTTATTTTAATTCTAAATCCTGAATCTGAAATTCAAATTTCAATGTTTATTTTGGAATTAAAATTCTAGATTTTAATTCTGACTCTGAAAAAAAAAAATCAAACAAACATAAGACGGTTCTTAAGTTTACGGTCTATAGTTTAAAAAAAAACATAACACGTAAGATAGCTGATTTTGCAGTGCCTTATATGGTCCAAACCTTAGAAAATACTAAATATTCAACAGAAGCGCGTGTTTGGAAAAATCAATGATTGGAAAAATGGTTTTTGTTTTGTCAAATCACTGAAAAACTCATAACACACTTAGATCTGAAAACTTGATAGTTTTCAAGCAACCGAAGGCTTTGTGAAATATGTTTACTTAATTTTTAATCAGGGACTTCACTGCCCCTACTCGCAGAACAGTCCCATATGGATTTTCGTCATTTTTCATCTAACCTCACAGTTCGTTATTTTGAACATTGAACAGAGATTTTGTTCTAGAAATTTTCGAAAAAAATATCGGATGTAGTTTCCTTACTTTGTTTCTTTCTTTAAAATAATTTTCGATTTATCGCTTTTAGTCATTTAAAAAATGTTCAACTTACTTGATGTCGAATTATGCACACTAGATTTTGAAGGCAGACTAAAATAAAGGAAGGAATGTCTTGCTGTGAGAAAAACTATCAGAAAAAAACTAAAAATCATGATAAGATTTAACTTAAAAAGTGGAATTCACGATATTTCCCACAATTATATTTCATGAAATTGCGGACATGTCTCAAAAAACGCTATATGAGGAACTTTTTGGAACTTTGAGTCCAGAGAAGGCTATTTGAGACTCAATTTGTAACTTTTATTCTGAATGATGCGATTGACATGTCTCAAAAAAGGCGATTTGAGGAACTTCGTGATTCGTGACAATCCAGCTACCTTCTCAAATATTTTTTCCTCAGCTGTCCTCTCCATTCACTTGGAATTCAATACATCGTATCAAAGTAGCATTACAACCCTAGCTGGTCTTTTAACCCCCTTGGTTACTATTTTTATGAGACTCCAAAGCTGATTTATCGAACTTGTAATTTCAAGTTGTCTTGTTAACTGGCTTGGAATTCGTATAACTTGTTACATATATCTTTCATCTCGAGCGCTCCTCTAAACATGATTGATAATTCTTGTCAATACGCTTAAACTGCCTTCTACACTCGCCTAATAATTTTCACTTAAAGTCTGCTTCATTTAATATTGGAACACAAACAATTGCGTGTAGTTCAGTCATTTATTAACGAATTCATAATTTGTTTTTCATACAAATGTAGCATTTTCTTTACTCTTTCATAAAAAAAATTAAAAAAATTATTCATTGCTGTTTCGAAGAAATTCTCGTACTTTTCCCGTAATACGTCCACCGTTTTGGCGATTTGATTCCACCAGTTCTTCATTTGAGTCATGTTCCTAACAAGTTTTCCCTTTGCCTTAAGCCTCCGCTTCGTGATTGCCCAGTATTTCTCTATCGGCCGGATCTGGGGGCAGTTTGGGGGGTTGAGGTCCTTCGGTATTACGCTGACCCCGTTCGTTGCGTAGCATTCCATAACCGTTTTGCTGTAATGGCAGCTTGCGAGGTCCGGCCAAAACATTACTGGACGGTCGTGGGCACGAATAAACGGCAGAATCCGTTTCTGTAGGCACTCTTTTTTGTAGACTTCTGTTGTCATTGTCTTGTCAGTGAGAAAGACTTTGGTTTTCTGTCCACAACTGCATATCCCCTGCCAAATCATGTACTTGCGGGCGAATTTATCCGCAAACACGAACTTAAATTTTGCAGGTACATCCCCCCGAGCCGTCGCCAAATAATATTTTTGACCTGGGATTTGCCCAAAGTCCGCCTTCACGTAGGTCTCATCGTCCATCAGAATACATCCGTCGAACTTGGTCAGCACTTGGTCGTACAGCTTTCGAGCACGGATTCTGGCCACATTGTTCTGCTTCAGCGTCCGATTTGGCTGTTTGCTGGCTCGGAATGACCTTATTCCTTCCCGGAGACGAATTCGTCGCACCGTACTGTGAGCGGCCTGGAACTTATTGGCCAAATCGCGGTCTGAAAGATTGGGATTCCTCTTGACGGCCTTGATGACTTTCCCACGCAGTTTCCGGTCGACAGTTCCACTCCGACGCTTCGAATGCGGCTTCCGAGCCGTCGTCAATGTTTCCTTGTACTGCTTGATAACACGCCATACGGTATTTCTGGGCATTTTAAGCTGTTTAGCTAGCTTCGATGCCGACAACAATGGATTTTCAAGAAAACTGTGCACAATTTGATCTCTCAGTTCGGCTTCCATGGCGGTTGTTTACAAAATGCTATCGTTTGGTGTTATGACATAAATACATGGTGAAAGGTAATAAATTTCCCGACACGTGGGTGAAAAAAGTTTCCAAATCCGTCCACTAGGAGCACCACAATGAGCAAAAGAATTTGTTCCAATATTAAATGAAGCAGACTTTAGGCTTAGGCACTCATGCTGTCCTCTCAAGTCGCCTATAAGTTTTCCAGCTGTCCTCGCTTGATATTCTCTTCAATACACTCAGGCTGTCCTCACAGCTGTCTTCTCAATTTGCTTGATATGCTTATCAATACTCAGGCGGCTGTCCTCTCAACTCGCCTTTGGTTTTTCAAGCTGTCCTCTCAACTCACTTGATATCCGTGTCAATGCGTTCAGGTAGTCCTCTCAA
Source organism: Uranotaenia lowii (assembly GCF_029784155.1). NCBI lineage: Eukaryota > Metazoa > Arthropoda > Insecta > Diptera > Culicidae > Uranotaenia > Uranotaenia lowii. Next base: position 44,442,370 of record NC_073692.1, on the reverse strand, counting down.
CTCGCCTATGGAATCCAAGCTGTCCTCTCAACTTGCTTTATATTGTCTTCAATATGCTCAGGCTGTCCTCTCAACTTGCCTTTGGATTTTTAAGCTGTCCTCTCAACTCGCATGATATTCTTATCAATACACTCAGGCTGTCCTCTCAACTCGCCTATGGATTTTTTAGCTGTCCTCTCAACTCGCTTGATATCCATTTCAATGCGTTCAGGCTGTCCTCTCAACTCGCCTATGGAATCCAAGCTGTCCTCTCAACTCGTTTGATATTCTTATCAATACTCAGGCTGTCCTCTCAACTCGCCTTTGGTTTTTCAAGCTGTCCTCTCAACTCGCTTGAAATCATTGTCAATGCGTTCAGGCTGTCCTCTCAACTAGCCTATGGAATTCAAGCTGTCCTCTCAACTCGCTTGATATTCTTACCAATACACTCAGGCTGTCCTCTCAACTCGCCTCTGAATTACCCATCATGAACTCGCTTGAAATTCAAAATACCATAAGTAAATCACTTCTCAAGACTTGCTTAATATTGCAATTTTCTCCTTATCCACTAACTGCACACTTGAAATAAGCATGGACGTAGTTCGAAGTTTTCCGGTCTGTTATTTTCAACTACTTGAATGCCAAAAAATTGAATAATTATTCTTCACCATGCTTTCCTTTTCTTATTCTGTTCGAATTAGTTTCTGGTGATCTTTCAAACCACTGCGCTTTCTTGAAATCATTTCTTCACGAAATAGGTAATGAAATTATTCACTCAACTCACTTTTTCAAAATGCATAATTAGTATCCACTTTGATTTTTAGGGTCACTTGATGCAAATTATTTTATCGTGAACGTTCGTCAACATTTTTCTTTCCGGTTCGTTTTTGTTTTTCAATTCCGATTCGTCTAGATCGCCCTAAATGGCGTTAGAGTAAACACCTGCCACGGTCGCCAAATGTGCAGACCGGTCCAGCGTTCCGTCGCCGTTGTGCCGGGTCACTTGACTGTATCCAGCTGGGGCAACTGCGCGCCGTCCCGTTTGGCTTGCTCACCCGCTCGCACTCGCTGACTGACTGGCTTGGCACGTGCACGCTCGTGTCGGATGACCAAGAGTCAGATTAATACATACACAACTTTCATGCCCACATTCGAGAAAATTCGGTACCAATTCCCTTCAGAACCTTTGTTCAGCGAAATTCGAACTTTGGAAGCATGAGTTTAAGTAGATATGAGACTTTTGGTTGCTTGGGTAATCAATTGAGTTTCACTAAACACTTTGTTCTCAAGAAACAAATTCTTAGATGCACAAACATCACATCACAAAACAACTAATTTCATCATAAGCCAATGAACACAACTGATGTAAACCGTTCCCGATCATACGGCGATAATATTTTCCGCGTTTAGAACGAATATTTTCAATTTAAAACTGCAAATTTTCCGAAAAATTGACAATAACAAACAAAAAAACACATTTCCGGCCGGTATTCGGTGACAAAAATCTAGTACCTCCCATTTAGCAACTCTTTTCATCAAATTTAATAAATTTCTCCGGGATTTCGGCGGTGGAAACTTTTACACTTAATTCCAGCCTTCACTTTGATACATTTTAAGATCATTTAATGTCCATTTTCCAAATTTAAATTTAGGATTTTATGAAATTTTCGCGGACGACGAGTAAAACGCGTGCGTTTGGCAAAAGTCATCGCCTACTCCTTTTTTAAAATACTGTTCAATTGAGTTTTGGTCGAAAGCGATTTTTTTTTGTCAAAACTCCAATGATTTTGATTCAATACAGAAAATAATTAAAAATGTCCTTTACCAATTTGAAGTTTTTTGTACCCATTTAAAGTTTGTAGTAAAGATTGTATCAATTTAAAAGGTAATAGGTAATTCATTAATATATGTAACGACTTTTCGTGGTTTGAAAACATCCGCTTTTCAGTGGCACTTTATCTTTGAGATAAATTTTTGTAGTCCTGTAAACACTCATCGAAATTTCTCCAGAAATATAAGAGAGCTGATAGTAGGTAAGACGATACGAAATATAAAAATACCTAATTATAATACTTATCAATTACGGAAAAGTTAGATAAATTTCATATATTTAGGACAGGGATACCATACATAACTACTCTTCTAATACTGTGCAGCTTTATATCATTACTGGGAAATCACCCGATTCATGAAATCAGATCACTACTAGAGCACACAACTTGATGGGTCTAATGCTGGCACAGAACTGCCCGTTGAGACGCTGCTATGCACAGCGTCAAACCGAGGCAAGGTAGTGTGAGTGTCGCCACACAAGTCACCTGATATGTGATCAGGGTTGCCAACTGTTTTTCGAAAAAGTCTGGAAGATTTTGAAAAAATGTCTGGAAATGTCGGGAAAAGTCTGGATAGCTTGCTTTTGGGAAGGTGGTCCCCCTTTTTTTTTTTTTTTTGGTCGCCAGATCCTAATGTTGCAGATAGCCACTAATCGTTTGTTTCTGACACTATAGCTTACGTATTCTGTTTGACTCTCAATTTAACGCACAACTTCAAGCATTTGCCATTATTCCTAGCTTTCAACCACTTCTGCATTCAAAATTCATTAATTCTAATCATCTACAGTAAAATTTCACCATGACCATTTTGAATTTTCATAGTTTCTTAGAACAATTTACGTTCTAAGCCAAAAGTCTGGAATTGTCTGGAAGAAATGTCAAAAGTCTGGAAGACTGGAAACCTGAAAAAATGTCTGGCAAAAGTCCAAAAAGTCTGGAAGATCCAGACAAAATCTGGAAGGTTGACATCACTGTATGTGATGACTATTTACTTGGCCGTTTAGTCGTGGGAATCCAACACCACACAAATACAACATGTACTCTTTTTCGATCGAGAAAAGTGTGCTCATCGTTGTGTAAATTTTTTGCGAAATGTACTTTTTGAGTCATTTTATCGGTAAAATGAACTCATTTATTCATGAAAATTTTGTTCTGCCTCTCGTAGAAAAATAGCAAAAAAATCCAAAACTTTACGCATTTTTAGAACTGCACTTCATTGTAACGGCCGTGTTAGCTTTATTGGCTTCAAATAAAAATGTGACAACATGAAAATTTTAAAGGAAATTATAAACACCTGATCTTGGAGTTTGATACATTTTAAGCTAATTCAGCATTCTTAACGCTCTTTTCTGTACAATTTCAAGGATCCAAGGACTATTTTTAAATGACTCATCTACAACTTTTTTATCTTTCTTCAGGGTGTAACATTTTTGACCTTCACCGCCCACATGATGGTGGGCGTAATCATCGTCGTGATAGCAACGAACATCCACCTGCGGTTGAAGTACCGCAACATCAACAACCTCCGCATGCACGAACCCAAGGAGCTCAAAGAGCTGCGCCGTAACATCAAGGTGTGGGAACGAGCAGCAGGGAAAATCCCACCTTATTCCAAAGATGCCAACATTGTACGCGAAACTTTGATGAAGAAGGTCCATTTGCTGAGGCACGAACTAAAGAAAAAGATGACCAAGGGTTGCGTCCCGGAGGAGCTGTACCGATCGACTCTGGACGAGTTGCAGAAGGAACATCCGATCAAGAACAAGGGGCTGCTGATCAAATCCGGGATCGTTTGTGCGTTCATCATATCGCTGTTCTTCCTGGAGTCGATCCCGGAACTGCGCCGACTTTCTTCCGGGTGGGCTGCCCTTCTGGGCGTAGTTCTTCTGTTGATCATTTCCGATAAGTGAGTAGTTTCTCATTTATTCAACTAAGGGAAATTTCTAACCTTATTTTCTAATCTTCAGAAACGACATGGACGCCGTGCTGTCCCGCATCGAATGGCCTACGTTGCTGTTTTTCGCGGCCATGTTTACCCTGATGGAAGCGGTCGAAAGGATGGGACTGATCGATTGGATTGGCCATGCCACGGAATCGATTATTCTATCGGTATCGGAAGATCTTCGACTGGCGGTTGCCATCATCATCATTCTCTGGATATCGGCTCTGACATCGGCCTTCGTAGATAGCATACCCGTTACGGCCATGATGGTGAAGATAGTGGTTGCCCTGTCGGAGAAATCTTCCCTGGGACTGCCACTGCAGCCGCTGGTTTGGGCATTGGCTTTCGGTCCCTGTTTGGGAGGTTTGTTTTTTTTAGTTCCAAAATATTTAACAGAAAATTTATATTAAATTGAATTTTTCAGGCAACGGAACCCTTGTGGGAGCATCGGCCAATGTCATTTGTGCTGGAATAGCGGAACAGCACGGATATCGGTTCAGTTTCATGGACTATTTTAAGTACGCTTTAAATCTTATCAACCATGTTCTACCCTTAAACTAATTTTTAATTTTTTTTCCTTCCAAAGGCTTGGATTTCCCATCATGTTAGTTAGTGTTATTGTGACCACCGGATATCTCATTATGGCCCACGTTGTCTTTGCCTGGCATTAAGCGTATGGGTGCCCTCTCTCTCTCTCTTAAGGATGAGACCAGTTAAAAACTGAAAAATTCAACTGATGTAACTGAAAAAAACCTTTCGCCTTTCGAGTGAAGAATTCCAAGAAAGAGGAATAAAACGATTTAGGAAAAAAGTCTTTGAGCTAAAACTAAAAAAAAAACCTTTGTATTTATTTTTCAGTTAATATACATGTTCTCCAAATCTACATAAACTACGATATACAAACCAAACCATTGAATGTAGTGCGTGTTTTTCAAATTCTCTATTTCTCCATCTCTATTGTCTACAGGTTAAGTTAAGTTCAAAGAATAAACTTTTGAAACGAATCTATCTGTAAAACATTGTAATTTTAGAATACTATGTACTACGAAAAATAAAATCACTGTTTCTGTCAATTGATCCTCGTTTTGATTGTTTTATGATGATTACCTACCACTTTTTCTACATCATTCACTTTTTCTAGACAGTTGAGCGCAAAAGGAAAATGGTTAGGAAAGCCAAGCCCAAGTCCAAGTCTAAGCCCAAACCCAACCGGTTCAGGGACAAGGGGGAGGCGTTGGTGGTTAAGGCACCGGAAGGTACCCACGCCGATGCCCTTCGCCAGATGAGGACGAGTGATAGGCTGGTGGGCCTAGGAGAGGACGTGGAAAGAATCCGTCGGACACGCTCCGGCTAGATGATCCTTGAGCTGCGATGTGGCTCAACCGTCAAAAGCGCGGAGTATAGCGCGCTCACACAAGAGATAGTCGGTGAGACGGCGAAAATCCGTGCCCTAAGCACCATGGTTGCTGTCAGGATCAAGAATCTCGACGAGATACTTTGCCACTGAGGTAGAGAAAGGAACGCGTTGAAGGACCTGTGTAAGATCGAAATGAACCAGATTTCAATCAGCATGCGGGAAGGACCTCCCAAATCTGGAACAAAGGTGGCGTTCGCGAAATTTCCGGTTGCGGCAGCAAACGTAGCACTTAAGTGTGGTCGGCGAGGAAAAGCTGGACGTGGCGTTAGTGGCAGACCCTTATCGCAGGACCTCGGTTGGAAATAATTGGGTAACTGATAAAGAAAAAATGGTTACGATTTGGATTACGGGAAGATACTCTATACAAGAGGTGGTGTTGGCTAGAGAAGAACGGAATCTTCGTCTGTAGTTGCTACGCGCCTCCTTGGAGAGGTTCGACGTCATGATGGAAAACGTTGAAGGTGGGGACTTCAACGCGTGGGCCTTAGAAACAACTTCTACGGGAAGCCCTCAACTACGGGAAGCCCTCACAGCAAAAAAAAATGTAACGATGGAAGATGTAATTTCTGGAGATGATGTAGTATTAGGGATTTCTGTTGCAATAATACATCAAAATGATGTACACGATGCGAACACGTCGTGTGGTGTAATATCACAACTTTCCATGTGATATCGCATCAAGTAGTCAATGTTTTCCTCAATTGACTTCTCAAATATTATTCATCTTCAAAAGTTTGAAACGGATTACGGAACTCAGCAGTATTTGTTTAACTTGTAAGTACTACCAAAATCAATTAAATTTCTAAGCAAAACTATTGTTTTAAGTTTCATTTCATTATTCCTTATTTTTAGGGATTTTGGCCCACTTGAATCAGCAGTAGAAGATTTTATGTTTGAAACACCCGGATGATCAGGGGAGTATTTTATTTTATTCATCTTTCCTGTGAGTTTTTCATTTATAGCTTTGAAGAAATTATGTGTTCCGGCTTGCAAAAAACGGAGTGGTTTAAACCTATCGATTCGGGAACAACATAAGTGAGAAGATAAGTGTCCAGTGGTCGTTCCAACATGAAGTCTGAATCCGAAAATTCATGATGTTTCAGCGTAATGCCCCATAATCGAGCAGCTCTAGCATGGAAGTCCTACTTCAAGATAAGGAGAATGCTGTACAGAAAATGATGATGAATGTTTAATACAGTCAGGCTTGGAGCTTTGTGTAGCATAATTAATTTTAACAAATATAAACTTAACACATCCATTTATAATAAATTTTGAATTGCTTTAAAGTTGTTGACTCTGTTTGTTTTTGATTGAATTACGACAACCCTTTTCGACTGATATAAACCCCTTATCTGAATTCTAAATTAATAAATGTATCACAAAGCCTAAGGAAAATCTTGAATGGTAGCGTCTAGAACATTACTTCTTACTCTGATTTGTCTACTACGTTACATTTATGGAGTTTTAGCTGATATATCAAAAGAATGTAATTTTAGGTACCATTTGCGACTCAAGTTATGTGCACGTTTTTGATGTAATATCGCAACACATTTTTTGCTGTGTACGCAAGTGCGAGGTCTGCCCTCTGCAGGGCAATCAAGGCGAGCAAAAAGGCAAGTTTCAGGCAACTCTGCGAAGATGCCAACGACAATCCCTGGGGCGACGCTTACGGAATTGTCATTGCCAAGAGGCGGCACAGGGGTGTACCGCAGGAAACGTAACTTCGTGACATTGCTAAGTCCTTCGAGTTGAACAAAGCACCGGGTCCGGATGGCATCACTAACGTTGCAGTGAAGGCCGAGCTCATGTTCCGTTCAGTATGTAGATGAGAAGGTCTTCCCAGACGTGTGGAAGCGGCAGCAATTGGTGCTCCTGCCAAAATCGGGTAAGCCATCAGGTGATCCATCAGCTTATCGTCCAATATGTCTCCTGGAAACTGCTGGAAAGGTGCTAGAGAAGGTTGTCCAGACCAAAATACAGCTTACACCGATGGTGCAAACGGCCTATCCGATAAACAGTTTGGTTTTCGCAAAGGCCGCAGCACGGTGGATGCCATTTGACTAGTCATCGAAGGGGCAGTCAAAGAAAGGCTGAAGAAGAGAAGAGGAGACCAGTTTTGCGCAGTGGTCACCGTCGACGTGAAGAACGCCTTCAACAGCGTCAGTTGGGCAGCGATTGCGTCGTCGCTCATTCGTATGAGGATTCCGGCATATATCTGTAGGATGGTGAAGTGTTACTTCCGTAATCGCCAACTACAGTATATGACCAGTGAGGGACTGGAAACAGTGAGTGTCTCGGTAGGGGTTCCACAAGGATCGATACTTGGCCCGGTATTGTGAAACATCGTTTACGACGAAATGGTGAGACTGCGTCTCCCCACGGGAGTGAGACATGTGGGATTGGCCAACGAAGTGGTTCTCCTGGCATCGAGCCCATCAACTGAAGAGGTCCAGTTACTCACCACAGTAGCGATTGAGAAGGTGGAAAGTTGGATGCGCTCCGAGAGCTTGCGTCTGGCTCACCAAAAGACCGAGATGGAGCTGATGCTGATCACCATTCTGAATTCAGCTCAATCAGGGACGATTGCAGCTGGACCGTGCGCAATCAAATCCGTGCGATCAAGTACATGGGGGTGATGATCGACGACTGGCTAAATTTTACGGCCCACGTCGACTACGCCTGCAAAAGAGCGGCAATGGCGACAGTAGCCCTCTCGCGGGCCATGTCGAACAACTCGGCGATCTGATGCAGCAGAACCGCGAGCATGACCGCGTCCATTTTGCGGTACAGAGAGGCAGCCTGGAAGGCAAACTTGAACAGGCAGTGTAATCTGCAGAAGCCCTGCAGCGTGCAGCTCATACGGAACAGTGTCCTCGGTAGCTGCTGATGTTGTGGCTGGCGTCATGCTCATCTCGGTCTTGCTAGAGGAAGATATCTTCTGCTACGAGCACAGGCACATGCCCGATGTGCGGAAACATGCCAGAGAGGCCTCGATGTCCAGCTGGCAGCACCAGTGGGACAGCTCCGGACGCGGCCGGTGAACCTATGGCTTGATCCCTAACGTCGATTTTTGGATGGATCGGAGACATGGAGAGGTGGATTTCTGCATGAGGTAGTTCTTGACTGGTCACGGATGCTTCGAGTAGTTTCGTAAAGCACCCGACGTGTGCTATGACAGACGCGTATCCAGGATAAGCTGCTCTCGACCGGCACACGGACGGACAAAGAGGAGAGAGCCTCGAGCCAAACCAAGCGGACCCAAGATCTCCAGTTGTTAGAGGAGAGATCATTGGTCTCGAACAGACGCGAAGCGCACGATAGTCGTGGAAACCAAACGAGCCTCGAGTTACGAGCAAAGGCCGAGGGTCCTCGAGTCGTCAGAGGAGAGGTTCTTAGTCTTGAATCGTAACCTTGGCAGGGTATATATGCTGGAGTTTTGACTTGCCTGGGGATGCAATCCGTTAAAAGGATTTACCACCTGGGTGATCAACTAATAAAAAAGACACCATTCATTAATCATTTTTGTGATTTTGTAATTCTTGTGATTTTGTGATGTCATTTTTGTAATTTTATTTTTTAGTCGTATTTTTCATTATGCATGATTTCGTCATCTGCCAAACGGCTGAAGCCACATTAAACTGATAAGGGTAAATAGGCTCTGTTGTTCTGGTTATTCCACAGCCCCGTGGTCCAGAGTGGAAACGTGTCTGCAAATCCGGCGATTGCAGATTTACGGCTAAGAGAACTATCACTTAACCCACTAGAGGTCGTCAACAGATCTTTACAAAATTTGAAGATGTGGTACATCTGAGTATTTGTCGGATCTGCTTGACCCGATCTGCAAAGTGAGTAGTTGCGCAAAGTGGTGATTCTAAGTCAACACTTGAACAATCACTAGAGGTGCGTGCGACCACAGTTGAAGTACGGTCGACAATTTGATTTACTCGGATCTTCATGGATTGATTCGCAAAACGAGTATTTGCGCTAAAAATGTGGATCGCTTGTCAACATCATGAGACGTCGGATCCTAACTCGTCAGAGACTCGTGCATCGAATCGTGTTGAGTCGAGGTTGTTGCTGGATGTATACTTGGGGAGACGCGATGGCTCGTCGTACCTTGGGATGCAATCTGTAAACGACAATCTACCACCTGGGAAACCAACAAGGTAAACAATCATTTAACGGAATACAATCAGCTGGAGTTAGTTATCGCACATTTTATCGCATCAACACCATCTATGAAAACTAAGATACAGTATGAAAAAAAAAAAATGAAAACACAAGCTTCAACTTTGAAGTTGTTCGTTAATGGAAACACGAGTAGGTATCAAAAGCTTTCACTCTGCAGAGAAAATGGAAAAACCTCTCCTTGCGAAGGAAAAGCTTTACAAGCTCAACTCACTCGTGAAATGTTCAAAAGTGAACATGGGCCATCTCGTTCTCACTGGAATTTTCCCACCTTCCCTATTCCGGTGTCTGGTGAGGTTCCGCGTGGTTTGTTATCAAAAATTTTCCATGGCGGCGGCGCCCAACTGAGTTCCTTTGCCACAACAACTGCTGGAGGAAAAAAGGAGGCGAAAATGGAAGGCCTCTCAGCCTACTAACGAAAACCAAAATAAAGAGCTGCTGCTGGGTGGTGTTATTACATCGTATCGGCACGAGTCTCCTTAGTCAGTCAGTCAGCTGGAGCCCACCGGAACTCAACGCGGAGTTCCGGCCATTTGCCCGTCGTCGTCTGGTGTTAGTCATTCGTGCCTAGCCCAACGCTAGATTTGCTGAGACTAGCCTGTCTAGTCAGTCTCGGGACGCGGCTGATGGAACTGGGTGGTTCTTTTTCTATTATAGAACTTTGCTCCTCGCTGACAGTTTCGGTTTTTTTCTGCTTCAGGCTTGGAACTTCTCTCAGTGTCTGCTCTGGATGTCGACGGTGTGATTATCATAGCTACTGTTGCGAAGGGTTTGATTTCCATTTTGTTGGGGGTGGCCAAACGATGGTTGGAATCGGATTTTCCTTGCCTGTGGCCAGTGCTCTGTAATTTGCTGAAATCTAGTGGAGTCGCGCTGATTTTCCTCCTTTCAACAACGGATGATATCAGTGCGTCCCGGGTGGCAAGTGATAATTTTGCGGTGTGGTGTTGGCAATTGCCGTGTCATTAGTTGTTGAGTGGGTGGAACACAAAGTGGACACACATTCGTCTTCACTTACTTTGTCGTCTCCAGGTTGGGTGGAAAATTTTGGGGTTGATACGGCAAGAAATACTTCAAATGATACCGCAAGAAGTATTAAAATCTGACAAAAAAAATTTTTACTACAGTTCGGAATAATTGAGTGAATTGTGTTCATGTGTCAATAGCCCAAAATCAGCCTTACGACAACAGACGAGTGGAAACACCCACGAAAACCGGGCTGAAAAAATGTGCAATTTGACTATGGTCCGTCGGGAAATTTGTCGGCAGCAAGAGCAACAACTCCAGCAGCAACAATCGTCGAATGGCGGCACCGAAGACGACGAGGACGACAAGTTTTGAGTAGGAGCCACACACATCCAATTGGAGTGGTTCCCAGCATCAAACTTCTCCCTTTTTCAAGAGTCTTTAATCACTCAAGCGAACTAGACGAACGTTTCCCGTTGATTGTGCCGGAAGCTCTACGCAGTTGTCAATTTCTCTAATCAGGACAGGAGTGCCGAATCAAGCTAGGACCCGAATAAGTTACTTGCAGCCCAAACGAAGGAGAACGGAAAAACATCCTGTAAGTAATTCTATCATCTAAATGTCGTCTCACCACGAAGTGAGTCGAACCACAGCACAGCCACAACAACAAAGAAAAACGTCAACTCTCATGAACTGTATCATAAATCACCATCGAAATGTACCATTCCATTTCGTCTCGGTCGCTATGTGTTTCGTACTTTTGTGTGGGGCTTCCATCCACAGGTCAATGTTGCCAGTCGAAGCTAAGAAAACTTTGAAGGTTTTATCTGAAAAAGCAGCAGTTGGTGTCAGTGTCAATGTACATGCTCTTCCATCTGAACCTGCTTAAAAAAGTTTTAAGTTCAGAAATGTTTATTCTAAAGAAAGACGCAAAGTTTCTCATAAATTCACCAGTATTGTAAATGTACAGTTTTAACATCTGTATTGTTTGATATGTGAAAGTTTTTAATGACACCGATCTACTATATATTTCCAGCTGGGCCGACTTACTTATACCAAATTTTTAAGATTTTTACTGGCACCAAAGTCAATTTTCTACTGGGACCTGCGTTTTAAATCTTATTTTGAAAGATTTTAGCATCTAGAAAACAAATCTTTTGTGAAATATTGTCATTCATTTCCAGTGATATGGAATATCTAAATCTTAAAATAATCCTCTGAAAAACCCCACTCTTCTCCTCCGGTTTTGATAGTGGCTCTTGAGAGTTCGTCCTTCAGTGGATGGAAATGAGCTTTTCTGCACAGAAATCCAAAACATTGCGGTTAAAATGAATCAATTTATAAATTAACATTGTTTCATATCTGTATTAAACGTTTAATCAAACCACATGTTTCGGATGTTTGTGCACCATCATCTCTGGTCATTAACCTTGGATATAGCGCCTATACTCGCTCTTTAAAATTAACTTTGGAAGAACAGAGAAAATAATTAGTACCATCATAAAACCTTTCGGAAGTAACTCTTCCAAAAGATTATGCGAGAAAAAGTTTTGAACATCGATATAATCAATGAACAGTTTTTTTCGACGTGTTTCGATCACCGTTTGATTATATTCTAGAATTTTTTGTTGATATTGTTCGGAGAAATAAATGACTATCATAGTCATTCATTTCACCGAACAATATCAACAAAAAATCCTAAAAAAGAATAAAATTAACTGTTTGTGACTTTAACCACACATCCATGACTGACACAGTATCCCGAACAATTAAAATGTGTCGTCATAGCAACGAAACATAACGAAGAAAAAAAATCCATAGCACTTTAGCAAAAATACATCGGTGAACATCACAAATTTTAAACCTTGGAACCTGGTTCCAAGGCGCAGCATAATTCGAAGAATTTTTTATTTGTACGAAGATTTCATGCCAATTCTTATGCGAACCGCACTTCGCTTCCAGTCACTTGTTTTAAAAACAAAATAGTAATCTCACAACAACTTTATAAAATAAACCCGAAAATGTTTCCGACATTGTACTTCTTTAGATGAAAAAGTAGGTTGCAATAGAAAAAACTCCCCTGCGCTTTCCGTAAAATGCTGAAGATCACCTCACGTCTTTTTATAAATCAATAAACGGTAATTCAGAATTTCTCAATATTGAGAATTCTCGGATAGAAACTCTCGGATTGCAACATCAGTTCAGAATAAATGAATAAGAAGGATAATAGAACGAGCTCACCAATTGTTGAAGTAGGAAGTGTTGTAGCGGATCTAAACGATGTCAACTGTTGGAAGTGGATGAAATTAACGGTAATCATGTTATTATTCATCACTATGCTTCATCCACCAATCCAAGAAAAAATCACAACTTAACAATAACAAACTACTTAAATTTCAAAAATTTAAATTTCACAGCGGAACGGAACGAAAAAAAAACACGTGTGATACCAACAAACCATCGCCTACTTCTCTCAATTTCTGAACATCGTGTTTCCTACTGATGAACTCTTCGTCGTTCATCGATTCTTGAACAAACAGAACTACAAATTTTGGTTGTCAGAACGATCTCGAACCTGTGCAGTCGTACTGAAGGCCACCAGGCGACAGAAATCTGCATTGCTGAAGGTCTACGCAGGAATCAACCGTAAAAGCCGTACTTCCTTGGAGAAGATAAACCGAACACCCCACCCTGAAGAGGTAGAGATCAATTAATCAACGTTTCGGGAATAGATCTAAGGCAAGGGTGAGCAACCTTTTGAACCAACGGGCCAATTTAAATTTGAAATCTTGTCGGCGGGCCGCACTTAAAATATTTGTGATAGTTATCAGAACTTCACGTCATTTTTCATGGCTATAAATTTTTGACGACAATAAATCTGAAAAAGAAAAGATAAAACGAATTCACGATTTCAGAAACAGTAATTCAACACGGCTTTTTAAAAAACCCGATTTTGAAAAGGTACCTCGCTAAATCTTTGCCATTTTTAAATTCTCTCAATTTTTCAATGTACCGTAAACTGGGGGAACTTTGATCACTTTTTTCATTCATTTTTGAATATTTTGGAAGGGGTTGCATTTTCGTAAAACCTAAAAGCTTTAAAACCCTTACTGAGGTGAGGAGTATTAAAAATTATCATTGATTGCAGCTAATTCAAACGACATCGGTGATTATTATTAAATGTTTGTTACAAAACCAGATTTCAAGTTTCGGGGTAAGTTTGATCGCTCTGGTTTTTACGTATCTGAACATCTTCAAATTTATTGTTTTGATGCCATTAAGCACAGAAAGCTTAAAACATCGATAACAGTATTTTTTTGTTTGGACTCAATTGAATTTTTCAACGTTTTCTTTCAAAAACAAATATATTCGAAAGATGGACAATGTTTCTGCATACATTCAGGGGCAAAAATTATAAACATTCCTCAATTTTTATTGGCTTCAAAAACAAATAAAATTTTACCTTCATGCAATTCCTTAAATCCTCGTACTGTTCCCATGTTCTTTTTTTTCTTCAAATTTAACAATTTGAAAGGGTTTGTAGCCATTTTTTTAAACAGGCTTTTTCATGGAAAACGACCATTTTTTTTTAATATCCAAAAATCATCATCAAATGATCATAAAAATAACGCTTAAACTTAACCTAAACCAAGAAAAGAGTTGAACTTTCACATTAAACAGTCCATTTGCTTCCTACATGCTTAAATTTGATCAGGAGAGATGTTTGTTTGTGAGCCTTCAAAAAACCAGATATTTTAAGATTTTAAAATTATATTTTAAGTAACATAAACAATCTTTTAATAAAAACCAAATTAAGCTCATTTGTAACTCAATCTACAGGCTTTCAAACGTAGTAAACAGTTTTCAGGCATTTTAACTTTATACTTAGTTAATGATGATTATCTGCAAAAATTTCATGTCGATCAAAGTTACCCGGCAGATCAAAGTTCCCCCAGTTTACGGTACTTCTTGACGAACATTCGTTCTTACAACATTCTTGTTTAAACCGATGATACTATTTGTCATCAATTCCATTTAAAAATCTGTTGGAGCTTACCACAGTGATAACTAAGTGTGTGATCAATATCTTTTTAAATAAATCCAGTTTTCTTAGCGTTGTACGTTGAATCGCTATTTGACCTTCTGTGATTTTTTTACACCATTAAAACTGTCCTCAAAGCCTAGATTTTTTTCCTACCAACGTTAAAAAACTCGGTAGTTTCAATTGAAGTGCTGTATTGGATCATTGCATTCAGATGTTGAACAAGGTTGTCGAAATCACAGAAAAATGTTCAATTTCACGTATTTTTAAGCAACTATCTTCAAAACTACGTTCTTGATTTTTGAATTTTTATCCACATTTTTATAATTTTTAATCTTATTTTATCCTAGCGATAGGATTTCTAAAGTTGTATTTTGACTCTGGTAATGTGGATTGCGAATTAAATTTGAAAAAAAGACTCACAGATAATCTTCAAAGATATTTTGGGTGGAATCACAGAATTTTAGATATCAATTATTTTTATCAAGAACTAATAATTTTTGTGGGTTGATTCATGTTAATAGACAATCTTGAATCGTTCACCCAGGCTTTATTATATAACTTTCGAAATTTTTGTCAATATTCAGAAATAACAAAATGTTTCAGAAGTATTTTGTTTATTTTTTTCCCATATGATAGAATAATTAAAAAAAATCTGCTGAGCATGTTTCTATCATTCAACTTTATATTTTTGCTTAAAATGAAAAAAGTAATGACTTCACTAAACCGACTTCGAAATTTCTTTGACCATGTGTAGGTTTCGATTTTTGGCTGTTCTTCCGACTCACGTAAATGGATTTTGCTCTAAAAGGGGAAGGGAAAAAGTATTCTGAATTAAAAAAAAAAACACTCCAATATTACGTTATGCCAATAAACAATATTGCATTTAAGCCTGGAACAGAACATTATAAACGCTTAAAATGCCAGAAAAAAGTTTACAATCTGAAATTATCCTAACTATTCATTTTAGCAAAAAGTTAAGGCAAAAAAATTTGAAAAAAGCTTAGCGGGCCGCACACAAGGGTCTCGCGGGCCACATGCGGCCCGCGGGCCGCGGGTTGCTCACCCCTGATCTAAGGCATGTTTTCGAACTGTGGACACGTTTCCATTTTAGTTTCAGCAGGTGGTTTTTTTAAGCAGGACTTCTCACTGGCTCATGAGGAATATTGAAGCTAGAAGTCTGCTCTACAAAACAGGATAGTTTGGAAGTTCTGAAAAGCCATCTAGCTGAATCCTAGGATGAAATCCCGGCGGGCTTTTTAGAATATGCGTCTTATGCTTCTACAACGAGTGGTTGAGCTCAAGGACAACAAAAAAAACGAATTGAATCAGTGGATTTCGAAAAAAATGATTTGTTTTGAAGTAAATCTGTAAAATTATCTGTTAATTCCAATGTAGCAAATTGTCAATTATTGGATCCTGTACAGTCAGTGACAAAAGTTTGTAACCAAAAACAATTTCTATCATTATTTTGGTCTTGTGCCTTATGAAATGAACATTTTATGAAATAAACTGTACTGCCTGAGTTCCTACATACTGCTATGAAGTTATTTTTTGTAAAAAATATTACCAAATGTGTAAGACCCATTTAATTTCATATCATTAAAATTTATTGGTACAAAATTAGGTAATCGTACAAGAAAAAAGAGGTAAACCATTAAATTTCTAAAAAAAAAACAGAATTATCTCTGCTAAAAATACCAACAACTGTAAAATCAAGCACCAAGAATGACCACATTTCAAATTCTCGAGAGCATGTGAGCGTCGCGACGCCTATTAGATTATGAGACCTATGAGATTTCTGGACAATGTATTCCAAATAGATTGTTCGATCATTCAATAACATGACCTGCAACTTTCTGTGAAGAAACGTCTCAAAATATAAACAAATCTTCCAATTCCAACTCCATGGGGCATTTTTAGAGGCAGGTTTAGACTAAGGTTGTCAATTTTTTTCAGTTCGGTACCGGGCCAGACAACTCCGGGAAATTTTATATAAAAAACCTGGCCGAAACACAGAAATTTTTCAACAAAAATCAAGAAAAAAAAATTGAAAAAAATATTTTTCTTCAAAATTTATCGAGAGATTTTAATTTGTATTTTACTGCCGTTCCCAGCCAAATTTTTCAGTGTGAAAAAACTTGCAAACGAGAAAAACACGATTAAAATTTCAGCTATATTTCCAATTTTTCTCTCAAACTATAAATTCACCGACAATTTTTTCGTACTGCACAGTTCAAGTTAATCATTTTACAATGATTTCTTCCAAAAAAATTACATTTCCCACAACAAACGGAAAACTAGAGCCAAAAATATTTCGTGTGACTTTGGCGTAGAATCAGAACGCATACCGTTGCTAGTTTTACGAAAACTGTAACACGGCCACAATGTTTCTATCTTTTTAAAAGCTCTTATAGTTTCTATTTTTTCCAAAAGTCAAGTTAAACCTTAATTTGAGAAATACGTTCCTCTTGGTTTAAAACAATGTGTAGTTCAATATCGATCCTGTAAGTAGTGCCTAACGAAAAGTGTTGGTGAACATTTCTCTGAATAAATCACTCAAGCGCCTCACTCCTCCCCCATCCCGTATTTTAGTGTTCTTTTCGGTGAATAAAATTATATCCAACAGTTTGAACCCATCTTAAGTGATTTTTTTGGTAAAGTTTGCATTTTCCATAGAATTTTCTGAAGTGTGACATTCTTGCGTAGAACTGTTAACAAAGAGACAACCACCTTTGCTTTGGAAAAAAAATCTACAGGGATAATCTTTGAAATGAGATTTTTACGGTGAATTATGGTTACTTGAACGATCGAAAAAAAATTACGAAATGAAAATTTCCTGACGAAATTTGATTCATAATGCATAAATTGGAAAGAAAAAAAAAGGTTCTTCAAAATTTGAGCAAAAATTTCAGCAAAATTTGGATCCAAAGTTTCTCGAATAAATAAGTTTGTTTCTGCTACATGTTTTATCCTATTCCCTTGGTTGAAAAAAGATAGAAAATATAAATCAGGTTGCACAAAACAACTGATTCCATATTTTTTTCGGTGATCCATCAATCTGTGATAAAATTTTGGGGCGACTGTTCAAATGTGTTATATAAATATTATTCACACGTTTTTTGGCAGCTTTTATAAAGAGATTAATCACCGAAATTTATGAAATGGATTGCACACTAGACTGAGACGATTTGAAGTCATTTTTGAATTCCTCAAACCTTGGGGTCTAAAAAGTTTCGTTTTGGTCCAAAACTCGTCCTGATTTTTCGCAGAATTTTTAAGTAACGTTTACATGAGTAAATTTGAACTTTTAGGTTTGTATGGGAAAATTGATTATTTTGTACTGAAAAATCAACATCATTTTTGTTTCGTCTGTGGAACCGAGCCAGCTTATGGTTTCAGTGCCAATTTATAAATTTCTTAGATGAAATTTTCCACTGAACAACTTTGTCCAAGACTGTTATTTCGTATATTATTAGGCAAAAAATTCATTAGGTGTTTAACAGGGGTATGTCTTTTCGCATTGGTAAACAATAAATTCAACTGGCATCACTGCTGCAGCCTCGCGAAGTATTGCATGAAAAGAAGTCATGCAATACCTTGCTAGGCACCAAGCAGTGATGTAAATTGAATTTATTGTTTATCAATGCAAAAAGACATACCCCTGTTCAACAGCTAATAACTTTTTTGCCTAATAAGATACGAAAGAAAGTCTTGGACAAAGTTGTTCAACGGAAAATTTCATCTAAGAAATTTATAAATTGGTACTCAAACCATCAACTGGCTCGGTTCCACAGAAGAAACGAAAATAATGTTGATTTTTCAGTACAAAATATTCAATTTTCCCATACAAACCTTAAAGTTCAAATTTACTCATGTGTATGTTAATTGAAAATTCAGCAAAAAATCATGGAAGAGTTTTTGACCAAAACGAAGCTTTTGACAGCCCAGGGATTAAGAAATTCAAAAATGTCCCCAAATTGACTCAGTCTATTCCACACCGTAATTTATGTTGGTTCTTAATTACTTAATCGGGCTTTTTTAGTCAGAATGTCTTTAAGATTATGAAATTGAATAGACGAATAGAAAGTTTAGAAGAAATGAATGATGATGGAAATGAGTTTTTTCTAAGGTAACCTTATTTTTGAAATATTCTCATGTATACGCATTACTCGAAACATAAAATTAAAAATAAAATAATGATATAAAATGTGGAATACTTGAAAAAACAGTAGAAAACAATTGGAACAAGGCAACTGGCAACATTGATTTTGTGTCTTCACGGATGATTTCATCTAAATTAGTTATCATCAAGGGCAGAAGTCGCCTTTCTAGCCCTGTTAATTAATCCATTTAAGTCCACTTAAACAAACATCCCTTTGTTAAGTCGCAACAAAAACAAATGGGAGGAAACTTGTTTGCTTAAGAAAATAGAAATTAGATTCGTAATATGGCTGCTGCTACCCTACAATACGACGAAAATCGCCACTTTCATCGAAATCTTGCCCCACTGCTGCTGGCTGCTGAATTCTATTGAATATGACGCAACGATAACACACTGACAGTTGGTAAGTCCTCCGCAGATTGATGGATGATAACGATGATGATGTTGATGATAGCAGAAAACCACAGGCAATGTAGGGGAACTTGGAGTGGGTAGAATGATGCGGCGCGGTTTCTGAAACGTCAATGCTACAACAGCATGGCGCATCGTGTCTGGGTGGAGTCAACATCATGTGGAATGGCTTCTTCTGACTCTGTTGCTTGTAAAGAGTCTTATGGGCGAGATATTGATTAACGAAATTTAGGATTATCAGCTCGGAAGGAATGGTCAACGTTTTCATTTGCAGATTCGAAAAGTTTGATTTGAGTCTAGTCTATGACAAGTTCTAGATATTACTGGAAGTGCGGAAAGGAACAGAGGTGAAATTTTTGAATTTTATTGGTGGCTCCAGAGAGTGGATTTGACCTATTGAATTTCATAAATTTATACCCTATCTGATACTAAATAAGGCCGGACCAAATGTCAGATTGTTCTTTTATCACCCACCCGTCAATTTTTCCGAAATTCTCGAAGGGGGGGGGGGGGAGGGGGGGGACATAAAGTTTTAACTAATTCTTCGAATAATTTTAACAATTGAAAGAGCGAATGTCAAACTGTAAAAAATGGGAATTTTGCCTTTTGTCTTCGACATTTTTGTCTAATTTTCGATTTAATACAACTTGGTTGTTCGGTTGAATACAAAGAGATTGTATGCAAGTTTGTTGAATGCAAGATTTTGTCCAATTTGTTCTAGTTTATTGATAGTTTTTATTATTTTTTGTTATCTCCCCCCACGTGATGTTTCAACTCCAAGTGATAAAAGAAGAATTTAATACCCATCAATCTAATTGAGTGGTTAAAAGGAAAAAAAAACATAGGATAAGAAACTTTATTTTGCAGCTGTAACAATGAGAATTTTTTGACACTTCAATAAAGGACATAAGAAATAAAATAAACTGATATTTTAGTGGATGTCATCCACTATAAAATTTGAAAGCTCTTTAAACCATTTTTTTAAGTGATGGGTACTGTCACATCAATAAAAATCTCCGTCATAAAAGTGTTGAAGCAAAACTTTGAATGGCCGTCAATTTCACTTACAGGAAACCACAAACTGTCAACCCCCTCCCATTCCTTCCAGTGCACTGAACGTGGTGCAACCTCCAGATAAAGATTAATCGATAGGTCCATAAAATTAGGTCTCATCGTGTGTCAAATAACGCTCCTCCGTTCGACCGAAATACATTCGAAAGGAGAGGTGTTTCATCACTTTTCCCCTCCACCGCCAGCAACGAGAACAACCCTTTGAACGCCCCGGCGCAAGAGTACCATTTCCTGAAGCTGAGCTAAAAATAGTTCACATTTTCCCAGATTGATAGCATAATAACACCACTCGACAGCAACTCAAACATCTCCATCACAGAGAACGAGTTTCCAGCTTTCCCTCGAAAAATAATAAAACAGAGAACACAAAAAGTAATAACAGATAGCGGACGCCGGAAGAAGAAGGACCTAGAGAGAGTGCGAAGAAGTTTTTTTTATACCTATCTATAGTTTTTTCCCATTAGAATACCACACCTGAAAAAAGGCTCCGGACGGCTGAAAGAGGAAAGTGGCTTTCGGTTGAAAGCTTTAGCAACATAGAAAGACAAAACTTATAGTTCAGTCGATTGACTTTAGGGTGAACTAACAGGTTTTTTCAGATTTCGATTCAATTTATTTCAATTAATGTTTTTTTAAACACCCTACAAAACGAACAAGTTTTTTTCAAAAGTCAAAGGCAAAGCACAAGAAAAACGTTCTAGTGTCTCTTCCCGGGTCACCCTACCCGGAAAATGGATCCGTCATTTTCCAGCCCATCCCTTTATAGTTTTTGTGCTCAATCCTGACATTCAGCCAGCAGCAGGTAACTTGAACCTGACTGACTGACATTGCATGTCGGGTTGCATTGAAGACTCGGGCTTTTGGGGCCACACACAGACAAATGGATGTTCCTCCTGAAGTAATTTTGAAATCCAAAACAAATAACTCAAATTTAAAGTTCCCAACCTTCCACTTGTCTGTATCGTTACATTCTGTAAAGTTGTTGTTCTGGTGGTCTTTTGACAGCTGTTGAGCTGTTTTGTAGGCCACCTACACCCTCTTGTGCTTAGATGATTGGGTGTTGAAAACAAACTCAATCATGCCCTATTGGAAGATGCTCAGTTCTGTTTTCAATCCCTCGTGCCGGGGCTATCAACAAATGATTGGAAATAAATTGGACTACTGGCACGCGAATGGAAAAGTGCAACAATATAACAATTGAGAATCCTTGAAATCGGGATGATTGTTTTTGGCAGTAACGGCCGTAAGTTTAAATTGAAGGAATGCAAAACTGAAACAAAGAACTTTTTAGATCAACTCAGTTTGATGTACTTTTCATAAAACTTTATTCATTAAACGTGAAAAACTTTTCTAAGTGAAAAAAGGGGAATTTGAAAAACAAAAAAATATGTTTGAATGGAGAGAACTAAATATGTGATAGCTCGAGAAAGTTTAAGATTCAAGAACATTTGTAATTTTTGTAATTTTGTTAAATTTTTTAATTTTTGTCATTTTTGTCATTTTTGTAATTTATGTAATTTTTGTAATTTTTGTAATTTTTGTCATTTTTGTCATTTTTGTAATTTTTGTAATTTTTGTAATTTTTGTAATTTTTGTAATTTTTGTAATTTTTGTAATTTTTGTAATTTTTGTCGTTTTTGTCATTTTTGTCATTTTTGTCATTTTTGTCATTTTTGTCATTTTTGTCATTTTTGTCATTTTTGTCATTTTTGTCATTTTTGTCATTTTTGTCATTTTTGTCATTTTTGTCATTTTTGTCATTTTTGTCATTTTTGTCATTTTTGTCATTTTTGTCATTTTTGTCATTTTTGTCATTTTTGTCATTTTTGTCATTTTTGTCATTTTTGTCATTTTTGTCATTTTTGTCATTTTTGTCATTTTTGTCATTTTTGTCATTTTTGTCATTTTTGTCATTTTTGTCATTTTTATCATTTTTGTCATTTTTGTCATTTTTGTCATTTTTGTCATTTTTGTCATTTTTGTCATTTTTGTCATTTTTGTCATTTTTGTCATTTTTGTCATTTTTGTCATTTTTGTCATTTTTGTCATTTTTGTCATTTTTGTCATTTTTGTCATTTTTGTCATTTTTGTCATTTTTGTCATTTTTGTCATTTTTGTCATTTTTGTCATTTTTGTCATTTTTGTCATTTTTGTCATTTTTGTCGTTTTTGTCATTTTTGTCATTTTTGTCATTTTTGTCATTTTTGTCATTTTTGTCATTTTTGTCATTTTTGTCATTTTTGTCATTTTTGTCATTTTTGTCATTTTTGTCATTTTTGTCATTTTTGTCATTTTTGTCATTTTTGTCATTTTTGTCATTTTTGTCATTTTTGTCATTTTTGTCATTTTTGTCATTTTTGTCATTTTTGTCATTTTTGTCATTTTTGTCATTTTTGTCATTTTTGTCATTTTTGTCATTTTTGTCATTTTTGTCATTTTTGTCATTTTTGTCATTTTTGTCATTTTTGTCATTTTTGTCATTTTTGTCATTTTTGTCATTTTTGTCATTTTTGTCATTTTTGTCATTTTTGTCATTTTTGTCATTTTTGTCATTTTTGTCATTTTTGTCATTTTTGTCATTTTTGTCATTTTTGTCATTTTTGTCATTTTTGTCATTTTTGTCATTTTTGTCATTTTTGTCATTTTTGTCATTTTTGTCATTTTTGTCATTTTTGTCATTTTTGTCATTTTTGTCGTTTTTGTCATTTTTGTCATTTTTGTCATTTTTGTCATTTTTGTCATTTTTGTCATTTTTGTAATTTTTGTAATTTTTGTCATTTTTGTCATTTTTGTCATTTTTGTCATTTTTGTCATTTTTGTCATTTTTTGTCATTTTTGTCATTTTTGTCATTTTTGTCATTTTTGTCATTTTTGTCATTTTTGTCATTTTTGTCATTTTTGTCATTTTTGTCATTTTTGTCATTTTTGTCATTTTTGTCATTTTTGTCATTTTTGTCATTTTTGTCATTTTTGTCATTTTTGTCATTTTTGTCATTTTTGTCATTTTTGTCATTTTTGTCATTTTTGTCATTTTTGTCATTTTTGTCATTTTTGTCATTTTTGTCATTTTTGTCATTTTTGTCATTTTTGTCATTTTTGTCATTTTTGTCATTTTTGTCATTTTTGTCATTTTTGTCATTTTTGTCATTTTTGTCATTTTTGTCATTTTTGTCATTTTTGTCATTTTTGTCATTTTTGTCATTTTTGTCATTTTTGTCATTTTTGTCATTTTTGTCATTTTTGTCATTTTTGTCATTTTTGTCATTTTTGTCATTTTTGTCATTTTTGTCATTTTTGTCATTTTTGTCATTTTTGTCATTTTTGTCATTTTTGTCATTTTTGTCATTTTTGTCATTTTTGTTCATTTTTGTCATTTTTGTCATTTTTGTCATTTTTGTCATTTTTGTCATTTTTGTCATTTTTGTCATTTTTGTCATTTTTGTCATTTTTGTCATTTTTGTCATTTTTGTCATTTTTGTCATTTTTGTCATTTTTGTCATTTTTGTCATTTTTGTCATTTTTGTCCTTCACTCAGAGGAAATCTTATTATAAATTGCATAAGATACATCTTATGAACCACTTTTTTGCGTCCAAACTAATTTTTCATAAGAGTCTTATGAAATTCTTTCAATTTTCATACGATTTTCTTATGAAAAATAGAAGAAACGGCATTGTGAAAAAATGATGAACACATTCATTCATAGCATCAGTTTTTTTTTCATCATCTAACAGTACGAAGCTATCACCGGTTCATAGTTATTATAGTTTTCCTTCAAAGTTAAATGTTATTGTTATCTCCGGAATGGTAAGTTCGATTTGATGTTTTTGGTGTGAACGTTGAATATATTAGTAAACTAAAATACATTATTTGTTTACTTTTCAGCAAGCTGATCGGCAAAAAACGAAAGGTCGAAGATTGAGATGCGGCAAAAAAAAACTTTGATGGAGCCGTTTGTTGATGCGCTACTGATAGTGACCATGAAGGATTTAATTTTAAACAAATTTGGCAAACAATAAAGTGAAGGTTTTCAGCATGAAATATCGAGAATTTTTCTTATTAGAAAGTGATTTACTGTTTCCATAAGAATCTCTTATGAAAAGCAACAACCTCTCATTGAAGTAGACGTTCATCTTCAGAATTCATTCGCGTCATAAGACAATCATTAATTTTTCTTATGGCGCCACTTCATAAGAGAATCTTATGGCATACATAATAGTATTTTTCTGAGTGTTTTTGTCCTTTTTGTCATTTTTGTCATTTTTGTCATTTTTGTCATTTTTGTCATTTTTGTCATTTTTGTCATTTTTGTCATTTTTGTCATTTTTGTCATTTTTGTCATTTTTGTCATTTTTGTCATTTTTGTCATTTTTGTCATTTTTGTCATTTTTGTCATTTTTGTCATTTTTGTCATTTTTGTCATTTTTGTCATTTTTGTCATTTTTGTCATTTTTGTCATTTTTGTCATTTTTGTCATTTTTGTCATTTTTGTCATTTTTGTCATTTTTGTCATTTTTGTCATTTTTGTCATTTTTTTTCATTTTTGTCATTTTTGTCATTTTTGTCATTTTTGTCATTTTTGTCATTTTTGTCATTTTTGTCATTTTTGTCATTTTTGTCATTTTTGTCATTTTTGTCATTTTTGTCATTTTTGTCATTTTTGTCATTTTTGTCATTTTTGTCATTTTTGTCATTTTTGTCATTTTTGTCATTTTTGTCATTTTTGTCATTTTTGTCATTTTTGTCATTTTTGTCATTTTTGTCATTTTTGTCATTTTTGTCATTTTTGTCATTTTTGTCATTTTTGTCATTTTTGTCATTTTTGTCATTTTTGTCATTTTTGTCATTTTTGTCATTTTTGTCATTTTTGTCATTTTTGTCATTTTTGTCATTTTTGTCATTTTTGTCATTTTTGTCATTTTTGTCATTTTTGTCATTTTTGTCATTTTTGTCATTTTTGTCATTTTTGTCATTTTTGTCATTTTTGTCATTTTTGTCATTTTTGTCATTTTTGTCATTTTTGTCATTTTTGTCATTTTTGTCATTTTTGTCATTTTTGTCATTTTTGTCATTTTTGTCATTTTTGTCATTTTTGTCATTTTTGTCATTTTTGTCATTTTTGTCATTTTTGTCATTTTTGTCATTTTTGTCATTTTTGTCATTTTTGTCATTTTTGTCATTTTTGTCATTTTTGTCATTTTTGTCATTTTTGTCATTTTTGTCATTTTTGTCATTTTTGTCATTTTTGTCATTTTTGTCATTTTTGTCATTTTTGTCATTTTTGTCATTTTTGTCATTTTTGTCATTTTTGTCATTTTTGTCATTTTTGTCATTTTTGTCATTTTTGTCATTTTTGTCATTTTTGTCATTTTTGTCATTTTTGTCATTTTTGTCATTTTTGTCATTTTTGTCATTTTTGTCATTTTTGTCATTTTTGTCATTTTTGTCATTTTTGTCATTTTTGTCATTTTTGTCATTTTTGTCATTTTTGTCATTTTTGTCATTTTTGTCATTTTTGTCATTTTTGTCATTTTTGTCATTTTTGTCATTTTTGTCATTTTTGTCATTTTTGTCATTTTTGTCATTTTTGTCATTTTTGTCATTTTTGTCATTTTTGTCATTTTTGTCATTTTTGTCATTTTTGTCATTTTTGTCATTTTTGTCATTTTTGTCATTTTTGTCATTTTTGTCATTTTTGTCATTTTTGTCATTTTTGTCATTTTTGTCATTTTTGTCATTTTTGTCATTTTTGTCATTTTTGTCGTTTTTGTTATTTTTGTCATTTTTGTCATTTTTGTCATTTTTGTCATTTTTGTCATTTTTGTCATTTTTGTCATTTTTGTCATTTTTGTCATTTTTGTCATTTTTGTCATTTTTGTCATTTTTGTCATTTTTGTCATTTTTGTCATTTTTGTCATTTTTGTCATTTTTGTCATTTTTGTCATTTTTGTCATTTTTGTCATTTTTGTCATTTTTGTCATTTTTGTCATTTTTGTCATTTTTGTCATTTTTGTCATTTTTGTCATTTTTGTCATTTTTGTCATTTTTGTCATTTTTGTCATTTTTGTCATTTTTGTCATTTTTGTCATTTTTGTCATTTTTGTCATTTTTGTCATTTTTGTCATTTTTGTCATTTTTGTCATTTTTGTCATTTTTGTCATTTTTGTCATTTTTGTCATTTTTGTCATTTTTGTCATTTTTGTCATTTTTGTCATTTTTGTCATTTTTGTCATTTTTGTCATTTTTGTCATTTTTGTCATTTTTGTCATTTTTGTCATTTTTGTCATTTTTGTCATTTTTGTCATTTTTGTCATTTTTGTCATTTTTGTCATTTTTGTCATTTTTGTCATTTTTGTCATTTTTGTCATTTTTGTCATTTTTGTCATTTTTGTCATTTTTGTCATTTTTGTCATTTTTGTCATTTTTGTCATTTTTGTCATTTTTGTCATTTTTGTCATTTTTGTCATTTTTGTCATTTTTGTCATTTTTGTCATTTTTGTCATTTTTGTCATTTTTGTCATCTTGCTCATTTTTGTCAGTTTTTTCATCTCTTCTCATTTTTGATATTTCTTTTTGCCCTTTTTTTCTATAATTAAATTGAATACAAAAGGAAACCCTCACGAAACAAAAGTTTTAGTCGTTTTGTAATTATTTGCTGATTTTGTTTAAAGCGTGTTTCAAATCAGTTTTTTAAGCAATTCATGAAAATTTGGTAACTTTTGTATGAAGCTTTTCCAGTGATAACATATTATCCTGAATCCGGGGATTTCTTTCCCCTAGCTTAAAGATTTTTATGTTTTAAAAAATATGAGTAATCTTTTCAAAAGTTTTTTTTAAGTTTGCATTTTATTTCAGAATAACAGAACATGTTTTTAACCACAAGAATTGGTACCAAAAAATATCCTTTTAAATCCCACGTAAACTTGAGTGGAGTTAAGCGCAAAGTTGCGAAATCACTAAAAAATCTATGATTTCACAGAATTTAGAGCCAATGTTTATCACAGAATCTGTGTCACGGAACACAGAGTTTTTAGAAAATTCACAGATTTCACAGAATTTTAAAACTTAGGACGTATTTCTCAAAATTCGATTTTTTATGTCAATATGAAATTTTGAATGATTGTCTTTTAATTGGAAAAATATGATAAAACTGGTAATGTAAATTGATTTTTCTTAAGTAAAATGTAAAAAAAGACACAAGTTGACATAACTTTTGAATGAAATTTTGGAAAAAGCATCATAGAAAACCATTCACATCACACAGAATTTTTGAGTAAAATCACAGAAAGTTTGATTTTTTTTCTTAAACACAGTGGAGTTGATCAGGCCAAAAAAAAAGATTTAGCCCCAAGGTTTTTACATGAGTATACATCGTTTTTTTCGGTCACACTTCTAGATAGTTTTTTTTTGTATTCAATACAAAATATTCCCCATTTTTGAAAAAATATACAACAGAAGATTCATTCCAGCCATAAAATTATATCTTCAACCATAAAATTATAAACGAATAATAAAATCGAGACAAAAAACTCCACCAAAGCCATTATCAGTAAAAGCTTCTTTCCAAAACCTGAGGAAAAACAACAGCACATTCAATTAAACCCTGCCGTCACACAGACGATAAAGCGAAGGGGTGAATGGATGAAAGTAGAGATAAAATTATGAGACATAAACAAACACATGTGGTGTCGTCGTCAGCTTTTCCTCGACGATTCAGTAGAGCACGGGTTTATTGATTGGTACCGATCCATGTGCCATGTTGAGCAGCAGGCAGGCAGGACACCCCCTCCCAGGGCGCTTTTCACGGTCGTTTGAAATTAGACGCCATATATGTAGGATGTGATGTGACAGAGTGACAGGGGATCGAGGGTATCCACTTTTCAATTCCATTAGACTAATTACAGTCGTTTATTTTTACATATCTCGGTAATGGGTACAATTTCTATTACGTTCAGAAAAAGGGCACTCGATTATAACACTCAATCGGTTGTGATATACCTCGATGTAAAATATCCCAAGTACACATCACCCCACCTTGGTCTTTTTCACCTAGATATTTATATGAGAAGGTATTGAATAATATCCGGTGACAGCCAGCTTTTTTATTCTAAGTTTTAATATGGACCTTTATATTTGAAGTCTGAGTTCAAAATTTAAAATGTTGTAAGCAGACTATAATCTCTAATCGAACATTCTCATTATAACTTGCTCCTAATGAATATTGTACACTCAAACGGAAGGATAAAGGAAAACAAAAAATAGAAAAGATCAGAGTTTTCAAAACACGAATTTCTCACCCCACTTAACAGCTGATGGAAAACAGGTGTTTCAAGTGTGCTTGTAAATCGACACCCTGTCCTGTCAGTTTGGTGGGTGGGAAACATGATGTCTTCTCCTGGTTAAATAATAAATTTGCTTGTAGCATGTCAAGACTGAACGGTGTAAAATAACATCTGATACATGTATGTATGTTTATATATTTTTATAGTGGTACCCAATCGAGGTGGATATTAGCAACCCACAAACCCGAATGTTTTCATTTGATCTGCATGATGAGCAATAACGAGTTGCTAAGAATTCACATATACCACATGATAACAAATTAATGAACAATTTTAAACCCATTCTTGAAAGCGGACCTTTTTCAATATTTAGAATCCAACTTGCATAATACTTTTACATGGAAGTCTCTCAATCAAGCCTCATGACAACCTACGCACCAACAAATTTTTCTCCGCCTGGTATTGAAACATTTTGAATTTATTTTCAAGGCTTTTGCTATTTTTGTCCGCTACTTCTGTTCGTTTGCATGAGAATTGCATCTTCTGGCCTGGGGACAGGATGTCAAAGTAGACATCAAACAACGGAATAAATTCAAAGGACATCCTGGCGTCGGTATTGCGGTCTTTTCTTCGGAATATACTTAGGTGTGTGTTAAATGACAAGAAGTATCTAAATACCTTTAAATGAGTTGAAAGGGAAATCGTTTTGACTTTTTAGTTATATGTTAAATCTACAATATTGGAAGCTAAGGAAATTTTTTCCAGAAGCCAAACAATTTAAAATAGGGTAAAAACTGCTTTTTGGAGGGCATGCAGAGGAAAGCAACTCGTATGAGTGCTTGTTAATTTTTGTGTCAACGTTTTACGTCACACCCTTTCACTAGAGAGATCGCAAGTTGAAATCTGAGATAAACTAAATTCTACCGGGGCTAACAAACACTAGTAACTTGTACTAGCGAATTAGTGACACTAGTTTTCGTCACCTACAAGTCAGCCCCCTTCACTAGAAGGGTCGCAAATTAAGATTGGAGCTAAACTCACTTCCACCGGTGTTATTGCCGTTATTCATCACTTGATTGTTTTAATTTCGCGTTTAATCTTCCCAAAGACAAGGCAGCTTTTTAGCGTTGTGGAGGGATATCTTATTTTTCTTTGCGATCAATGAATTTCATAACAGTCGAAAAAAGGACATTTGTAACAAATTTTCAAAAAAGGACCGGCTATAATATTCATGAAAAAAAAGATTTATCATTATCTATTCAATATGATTAAGGCGCCTTTCGAAGGAAAAGGATTACAACAGGAAAAGAATTCGGTAAAAAACTCCTTTACTTTGGAAGATAAAAATATTAAAGCTAGGTATTTCAAAGCTTAGACTTTGACGGAGAAAATACTATCAGTTGAGTGAAGATTGAGCCAATTGAGCCTTGACTGTGAAAATATTGAACACTGGTCTGTTCCCTACAGACTCGGAAAATACTGAACCAATTTGCGTGAAACTTGGCATGTGGGTATATTGGAGGCCGGGGAAGGTTCCTATCATGGTATGAGACCCCTCCCTCTCACAGGAAGAAGCATATGAGCAAGATGTCTTCAAAATAAAGCTTAGTTCTTTTAGAAATGGGACAGTTACGAATGCGTGTATCTCAAAAACCATTCGTTTGATCTAAATACTTTCTATGAAGTAAATGAAGATAATTTTATAATAATTCATGAAAAAAATTGAAAAAAATTATTTATCATTTTTTTGTAAGAAAAAATTCTACTTTACCCTTGGTACCTCCCATCGGCCAGCGCACACTTTTTTCAGTCATTATATTGATCAGTTTTTCAAACTTATGCTTCGTCTAATCTGTATTTTAGGTGGCTACATCCTCCCCCTTCAATTTCTGCTACTTTTCGGACCAATACTTATTTTTTAAAAGAAACTGAGGGCAATTCAGTGGATCCAGCTGTTTCGAAATTAACAAATTTGATTATTTTTGAGCCACTTTATGAGCGTTTTAAATGGAATTTCAGAATTTCTGCTGGCAAAATCTGGCAATAACGAAGTTAGACCATCATGAGATTGAACTTAAAGTGGCATTGGTTAGTAAAGATCGTAGGTTGCGAAGGGTACATAAAAGATTACTCTTTTTAGGTTTTTTAAAACAGCGAAATCTATAGTTTACGTTTTGAAAATTGTTGTTTTTTTTCACAGGAGCAGAATTTTGGCAAATCATTATAATTTATACAAAATGACCAGCAAATACATACTTTAAAATACATGGGACCTTGACACGAGCAGACATGGTATAGGATTCAAACGCTGGAATTTATTTAAAATAGTGTATTTCATAAGTTTTTTCGTTCATCAGAAATCATCTGTCCTATAGCCTCGGAACCGGCTATACAGCTTACCAATACCAGACAACACTTTCAGCGTATCGGAAAATCAAAATTTTGGAAATTTCAGCGATCTACCCTTAGTTTTTCACTTATTGAAAATTCAAAATTCTGGTATGAGACTTGACTTCCCTGATGACCCTTAGCCGAAGTTGCCGATCATATGCTTCACCCCAATGCCTGATTTGAACTTAGTGGACATTTTTGACAGTATTTGCATACTTTTCCACCACTCACACACAATAATTCTTCGAATAATCAACGGTTTTGTCAGCTATCAATTAGATAATGATGGACTTTGAATGAAACTGTGCAAAATTATTTTTTCCTTTTTTACTTGAATCGTAAATATCTCAAAAACGCGTAAATTTTAAATTTTGAAAAAAATAGGTCGGATAGTACTTTTTACAGGCAACAAAATGCTATCAAAGTTTTGAATGTCCGATAACTAGTTAACGAGCTATTAGCAAATGAAAGTGTCCAATTTCTAAAAGAACTAAGCTTTAGTTGTTAAAAACAACTATTAAGCATACCATACTTTCCACCACACGTATCCACCCGGTTGAGCAATTCAGGACGAATTTTAAGAAAAAAAAATAGGGCGAATCTGAACAAAATCTAGACATTGTTCTTAAACATACAAAAGGAAAAAAATGAAAAAAAAACTTGTTATTTTAAGTTTTCATTGAATTACAACAGCAGATCAAAATCGTATCTTAGGATCACACAAAATGTATGATCATTTTGTTTTTTTTTTAAAATCGTGACAAAAAATCAAAATAATTTTAAATAACCTGCTCAAAATCCGGGAAGTTTTAAACAATACCTGGTCTTCCCGGCCAAATTTGACTTATCTCGAATTTTTCATTGGATTTATAAGCAAGCCGGAATATATCAAGAAAATCTTAAATAAACAATGATAATAAAGTAGTTATAAAGCTAAGCTATGGTGGGCCATGGGGAAACGTGGGCCACTCTAAATATCTCAGCTGTGTGTTGCGATAAAAATCCCATTCCAACTGTCATCGACGTCGCTTTGCGTAAGCATGTTTTTCTATATGTTGTTGACTTATGTACGCATCATATGCTTCTTTTATTTAACTAACCTAGAAAAATGTACTTACATAATTAAACAAACACCTGCAAAATTGCATCCGTGGAAGACCTAAAGTACATAACAAAAATATGCTCATACGCTTATGATCTTCGTTTTGTCATGTTCTTTCTCGTGGAAAAGGAATTTTTGATGAAACATCAATAAGTCACACAAACGCAACCAATTTGCAAATCATTGCTAGTGGGGAATCGTGGGCCACATTTTTTGGGGTATCTTGGGCAACCCTTAATTTTGGTGTTTTTATACACATTCAGAACTTTAAATACGTTATTACTATATGTTAATTATGCCATGTTTTATTATGTCAAATTTAGAGTTATGAAAAATGTTTTGTCCATCTTTTGTAAATTGAGACGAACATAAATCCTATATATGTAATTTTCTCGAAACGTTCGCAAGCCAGGTTTTAGGAACTATTCGATCATACACAACTGTTTTTTATATTTCCTCATCTGAAATTGCTTTAAAATAATGAAATGAATTATGAAATTTCAGTTTTGGGTCAACTCATAAACTTTGCACGTTATCTAGTCAATTTGGATTTGGTGGCCCACGTTTCCCCACAGTTTTTCAAAATCCAAAAAAAATATTTTTTTTAAACAGTCAGAACTCGGGATATTGATGTATTTAAAAAATAATAAAAAATGCCTTATGATACCTTAACAATGAAGAAAGCCTTTCCAATTATTTTTTTCTTTTTATCTTTTGTTATAAAGAAGCTATGAAATAAAGAAAAAAAAAGTCGCCCATGATACCCCACTCTCCCCTATATTTTAAAAATAATTATTCGGCATATTCGGCCAAATACTTAGCTCAATTATTCGGTGAGCCGAACATTCGGCTCAACGATTTTTAGGCGGCATTCGGCCCGAACATTCGGTACATCTCTACTGATGACGTTTCTTGAACCATAAGAGCGGTTATTTAACCCTTTAATGCATACAGTTGTTTTAAAACAACAATTATCATAATCCAAATAGCCCGGATACAAAATACTCTAGTGATTAAATGGTATATTTATAACAATTTTTCAATGTATGTGTGAGATATCAAACAAAGTATGCGGAAAAATTGCAAAAATCAAATTTATTTACTTTTTTAGAAAAAGTAGTTGTTTGAAAATAGTTTCTTTTTCATCCGATTTGAAAGTTCTAACAATTTTTTTTATCTCAATCAATCACAGACACCTTCATGTACCCACTCAACAAGATTTGAAAGAAACCTGCAAAGCTAAGAATTTCTAAAATTATTTTTCGATTTTGAAGGGCCATAACTTTTACAATACTCAAAATAACGACTTCAACCCTGTTCAGTTCTGTTATCAGAATTAAAATGTTATTATTTAACTGAATCAATAACTGCTTTTCTCTCAAAACAAAAGTCATGCATTAAAAGGTTGAACAAAGTAAGTGTCTTAAAGTATTTAAAAAAAATATTACCCATAAAATAGATGTGCGTAGCTTCTCGATTGAGCAACATCAAATTCACCTCTCTAAAATCGTGACGTGAATTCACTAAGTTTAAACAAAACAGGGTTGTGGATTGAATTCACCTCACGAAATTTTAGTTATTCTTAACCTTTCTTCAGTAGAGCCTTTTAATTTTATGTAAAAAAGTGATATTTTGTTATTCCAGCGCTGAGGTGGTCTAGCGGATAGGCTGGCGCGAGTCTGGTAACCCATGCGTACTGGGTTCGATTCCCGGTATTGGCAAGAAAACTTTTGGATTCGAATCCCATAAGTTGCCGACAGGTAAGATGTGTTTTATTCATTATTAATAACTATATATAATAAATATTTCGGAAGGAATGCATCTGGGGTTAACCTGAAGAGACTATTGCAAGCGAAGTGGATTGCCAACCATTGTAGGTTTCTGAAGGTTGGATGCCTTCCCTCGACGAACCATCGGCCGTGGAAGCCTGAGAAGCAATTCGAAGGCCAAGCCACACAGACATAGGCTGGACCTTGCTACCGATGGGGGACCAATACATACATACATACATATATATAAAAGTGATATTTTGTTATTACGATTTGTGCAGTCATGCACTTTCAGTATTTTTTTCTTTTTTTGTCTCGTCCTTGAATAGAAAAATATTGAGGAATCATACGTTGAAATTATTACTGTTTCTGACAGTCTTTATTTGAAGATTCACAAAAAAAATTATAAATTATGTTTTGTTTTAAATGAACTAATAAATTGAAAAATCAACCAAATTATGTTCAATTTGTAAGTATCCGACCATCTGGATGGTCAAAAAAGCTTCAAAGCATAAGCATATAAATTAAACAAAAAATCAAAATTTGTGACGTCGTTTCACTCATTCGCGCTGTTGTAACTCATCTTGGATTC